>NC_051847.1:20440894-20449556 GCF_002237135.1 Teleopsis dalmanni | reverse complement strand
GAAGGAGATAAAATAAATATTGATGAAGATTAAGAATTTTGCGTTTTATTTAAAATTTTCCGGAAACTTTTCGGTCACAACCTCTTCTAAGTCATTGATATGACGAACACTATTTCTACTGTTTTTGTTGTTGTTGCAATAACGGTACGGATATGCCTAAGAAAAATGTTAGTACCTAATATGTTTGATGAAGAATAAAATCATCCGCTGTTGCTGTTACTTTTAGTGTTGTAATAGATGAAACTTCTATTCTATTTGATGGGCTCAAAAGTAATACTAATCTCATAAATACGAGAATAATCAAATACATTCTTCCTCTAAAAAGACCTGCATCCCTATCTGTAATCAGTCTAATACATTCTCTCAATCCTTATCTAAATTTCTTCCTAAGTTACTGGTAAGTAAAAAAGTGGAAGAGCACTCTAAAATGAACTAAAGATATAGAATAGTAGTACATTCTTCTTCTAAAAAGACCTGCATCCCTATCTGTAATCACTCTAATACATTCTCCCAATCTTTATCTAAATTTCTTCCTAACTTACTGGTAAGTATAAAACGTGGAAGAACACTCTAAAATGAACTAAAGATATAGAATAGTAGTACATTCTTCCTCTAAAAAGACCTGCATCCCTATCTGTAATCAGTCTAATACATTCTCCGAATCTTTATCTAAATTTCTTCCTAAGTTACTAGTAAGTAAAAAAAGTGGAAGAGCACTCTAAAATGAACTAAAGATATAGAATAGTAGTATATTCTTCCTCTAAAAAGACCTGCATCCCTATTTGTAATCATTCTAATACATTCTCCTAATCCTTATCTAAATTTCTTCCTAACTTACTGGTAAGTATAAAACGTGGAAGAGCACTCTAAAATGAACTAAAGATATAGAATAGTACTAGAGTCCACAAAATTAATGTCAATATAGAGACAGTAGATGATAGTGGTAAGATCGCTGAAATTGATATGTACATGAATAGATCCAAGTTCTGTTTACATATAGTCGACGATTAGAACAATTATTTAAAGCTGACCCAAACAAAAATAACAGCATTGCCGCCATCAAGTCGTAAAGAAGGCTCATAATTTAGCATAGATGCTGTAGTCACTAATGCAGATATCGATTCTTAATGACCCGTAAGCGTTTTTAAGAGGAGGAGCCACTTCACTCTTTTAGTAAATCTAAAAATATGGTGAAATTAACCAGGTTCAATTTTTTTTTAAAATTTACTTTATAGTTATGAATCGCGTAGCTTTCTTGAAAAAACAATCTTTAGCTTTATACAAGCTTTATACAACACCCATTTGTATTGCCGAATTATCCTCAATATTGTGTAATTTTGTCATATATAAATATACAATAAATAAAGCAATTCTTGGTATTATTGCCTTCATTGATACTGTCACTGCCTTCACGGCAGGTGATTCCATATACCGGGCACTTTTTGCCACGAAATTGCTGAAAATTGCTCGCTGGAATAACCACTTTTACTTTAATGTTTCAATAACTCAACTACCTCCGACAGTTAAAAATGTTTGTTATATTAAATGGTTTTGAGAAAAAAATAATTGATAGAGCTACATATTTTAAAATAAATTGAGAGAGTTTAGCAAGTTTGGAAATGTTTCCATTTACCGGTGAAAATATAAAAAAAATTGAAAATATTTATAACAAGTGAAATATTCATTTTCAAGTTTGTGAACATTTATGACCAATTTTTATGGTCAAGTTGGATCAGAAACAAGCCCACGTTACCGACCAATTATGTTTTGTTTTTTTATGATTAGTACATGATAAAAATTAAAATAGTTTGGAAGTGGAAGTAACTAAATTCCACACTAGGTATTTCTTAATAGTGGATTGAATATATCTAAAAATGTAGTAAATGTGAAGTTAGCGGAATATAACACATCAAAAACTTTTCTAATAAATTTACAATTAATATTCGGACAGATTAGAATATTCAGGTTCACCCTAGGGGAACCGATTTATGTATGTACCTTTAGACGCTATTAATAGAGGCACCTATATCCACTGTCTCTAGCTCAGAGTTGGAACTGACTTCCAGTTGGAGTCTGAGTTCCAATGAGTTGGAATACTAATAATACGAGTAATGAGTTGGAACTGATACTTGAACATAAATAAGGAAAATCTGTATAGATGAAGTTTCTTGTCAGATCACTAGAAGCGCCAAGTCAGAATTTGGCAAAATTTGCTTCAACTATAACGAAACCAACTTCTACGATACCGATGCTGACATGCTGACTATGTATTAGGGAGACATTCAATATCAATTGGTCGACACTCTATTGACTTTTGTCAGGGTTGTCGTTCTGCAAATGAGGAAACTGTACTCTATTTTGATTGACTGAAAGTTTCAAATTCTTTGGTGTTTTTTTCTATCTGACCTGATGAAGCTTATCGATATGGGCAATTTCCTTGTCCTGTTGGCTCCGTCTACTTAAATAAGGAAGGTGTGGCATCTCAAAGTAACACTGTTCGTGCATTAGATGTTTGGAACTTTACCAAACCTTATGTACCTTTAGATTACTTTTATGTATCACAATGGAACATTATTTTGATTAAATGAGTTTTGAGTACAGAAGGATGTCACTCCAAACTAACATAATCTGGTTGACCAGGTCTTCATGCAAAAATATCAGATCCAGAAAACAATATATTAGCAATTAATGGGTCAATACTACTAGCCAAATTGCATGTTTTTTCAGTTCTTCGTATGTAAGAACCCAAGTAAAAAACTGCGCCTTTCATTTAACTCTTATTGTTAAAGTTGGAAAAACGTGTCAATTATACACTTTCTCTGAGACTTTGGTTAGATTGAATATGCGGTCTTGCGTATCAAAGCTCACTTAAACTCAGGTAATGGCTTGTTCTGATATCACCAAATTATTTTTGTTCATATATAGACCGTAGTGGTCAGGATACAAACAACGCCGAAACGCAGAACTTTGCAATAAATCAAAGTAAAAATTAAGAAATTGGATAAGTCCATTAACTTGATTAAGTCTCTAATTTTGTAGGATGATAGCACTGTCAAGTAAATTTGAATGAGTGCTCCCAAAATTTTTAATCTTCTATTGGACAAAAATGGAAAATAATAAATAAACTGAAATACGGACCTATTCCTCTTTAGATCCACAACCGCGACTAATGTTATTATAGGTTTGACCCAATCTCATTGCATGTCTTCCCAGTGTACTGGGAAGCGATTATATAGTACAGCAAAATGGAGACTATGCAACAAGATTCACGCTATTAATATCGGTATATTCTTGGATAACTTAGCTGCTCTCAAATCTCTAGCAAGCGGTACAGCCACATTCTTAACAGCTATGTAGTTTATTGATAGTCTTTTAGATGGTCATCAGTGATCTGTTAAACTACATAAACTTAGATCTAGATCTGGATAGATTTAGTTTATACAGTTGGGGTTCTTGCAAGGAATATGATATTAGAATGGCTAATTATGACATGCTAATTTTTAACTACAATTGATCAACCCACCTAATTTGTTGTTCTTATAGAACAACTGTTGTTGTGCCTTAATGAGAACAAGAGCATGGACCATAAATCTACTATATATAAGCGTACTTAAGTATTGTTGATGTTTTTGTTTGCAATTATATAAATTTTTACAAAGAAGATTAAAGTTATTGTTTTTACTAACTTCAGTCGTTAATCTCGTGTGTTTTTATATGGAAACCGTTTTCTCATTTCAATTTTATTCAATTACTAACTAAAATATATTGCCGTACAGTGAAACGTTATGGGCATATCGTCTCAGCCTCTTAGCTACAAACCGTAATTACGATAGGATAGTGTAACAACCCTGCTATAATTATGGTAAGTAAATTTTGACTTGAAATATCGGTTCAGAAGCTAACAAGAAATATATATCGCAGCCTTAGGGCGCGACGAATGTACTGTTTACGGAAAATATCTATAGTTTATGGGATCGTAAAATGTTATTAACTCATGTAGCAACAATTTACCAACTGCCAATGCATGGGTACATAAATGGTAATAAATTTTTATTATTGCATTTGAGGTGAATGCATTTGTGCCTACTCAAATGCCATGCAACAATAAACTGAAACCTGAAAAGCTGAAAAGCTGAAGATGAAAAATAAGAGTCGAAAAATATTTGAAGTGACAACAATTGTCAGCCTTACAATACTTGACGAAGACATGGGATGGAATAAGTGTTTATGTAAATGATATTTCCAATTTACAATCAAAGTTGAAAAATACAAGACGCATTTATGCATACAAATGCTTCAATGCCTCAAAGTGTCTCCGAACTGCCCAGAAATGTTGGGTTACGTGTCTGATGCAAATTAAATTCTACTTAGGACAATTAACAAGTGACCGTCGACAAAGAGTTGCATATGTTGGATACGTGTTGCTCGCATGTGGGCAGGTACAGGCAAGTTGGGTCCCTGCATTTGCGGCTGCGCATAACGAAGAAATGCACTGTTCGTTGTTTGAATGCACAAAGAAAGAAAATAGGTGTGGAAAAATGTAAATTTTTAATGAAAAGAAGGTGTTTACAGATATTTGAACTCCATTGTCTATGTTGCTTGGCATGGATGCATTGAAGTATCTGTTCGTATAATATCTTGGTTGTGGATGCACAACCATGACGTTGAGAGTTTTTATTACGTTCTATGAGTATCTCACTTTTTTCAAATTGAAAATAGTAAAAATGCTTACAATCGCCGGTGAACAATTCTTTATTTCACATTTTTCTATGGAAATTTAATTTTAAACAAAATAGTTGGGAACCTCTTGAATACTAAAATGTATGGGTTTTTTATTCAGGATTGAAGCTTCAATTTTATTGATTGGATATGTTATGTATATTACACACATATAGCAATAACTTTACGCTATCAAAAGTTCTTATTATTAATTATGTTACGTTGTTTATTGCATTAATAAATTTTATAGTAATGCAATAAATAATAGTGTCTTAAGAGAATTTTAAGTATTGAGATTGAAACAATTTTAAATTTCTGAATTTAATACCATTTATTACTTCATAATAATTAAAAAATTATGCCAAATTAAAAGAAAAGATCAGACGAAAACAGATACAACTAAACCCAGAACGGTTATTATTCTATTAGAAAAATGTCAATCCCATCTTTGAAAGGTGGTAATGAAGAGGACTAGGTCAAGTTAATAAGATATTAATAATCTGATTAATCACTAACTTTAAGTGATAATTCTCAGCATAGATTTATTAAAGCTAAATCACGTTGTTATATCGCAAGAGCTTTTTGGATTGCTTTGTATCTTTGAACTTAGTCCAAAACTATACAGACACTTTACATTCAACACTTCTAAATTGGTGCAGACTGATAAGTGAAAATTCCTAAAAGAAATTCTGTTCCATTGAAGGGGATCAAAGCACCCTCCTTCCTCATGATCAGGTTTTTAGATTTGTTTAATTTTGTTGATACTAACCAATTTTAAAGAGCCTTAAAGACCCAAACAAATTGCGCCTTTATAAAAGAACGCCGTTTGTGTATTAAATATTTGGAACTTATACCTTCAAATTGAGGTCTAAGCGGTGTCTCGTCTGTGGTGTCACAAAGGAACATTATTTCTGCGTAAGTGAGTTTTAATGCATAAGACTTGCCACTCAAACCTAACCTAATCAAAGTCCCAAATAGCGTTGTGTAGCTAAAGATACATTATAAGGGATCTTCATCCTCATAATGATATGTGAATGTAATAAAATAAGTAAATATGTTTCAAAATAATTATAAATATTTATTTAAAAAAGGGTAAGTAATGTGCACAACTTATTACGTTCCGGTCACTGTCACTATCAAATTGTCACTGCCTCTGTAATATTTGTTTATATTAAAAACTTTCCTATAATTTGAGGAAATATGCTGCTGTCACTAACCAATCTAAGATAAATTTTATTGTAAAATTCTTTAGAATTTTTTTTAAATAAATTGATAATTATAAATGTATTTTTTTTTTTGTCGAATATGACGCATCTAATAAAGAAAAGACACTAGAAGGGTTCGAACAGCAATGCAGAAGCAACAAAAAAATTTAATTAGTATTCGTTAAACTGAATTAAGAATTTTTTTCAAAGGAGTTTTTAATTTTATGTCATATCGTATTTACTAACATTATTATATATTTGTTGTAGAATTCACAAACCCAGAAAAATCTTAAATAGTGCTCAATAAGCCGAAAAGCCTTCGGCAGATCTATAGCATTACTTTTTATATAAACGTAGTAGTTTTAATAAAAAAATTAATACTAATCATAAGTAAAACTGAGAACAACAGTTCTGATGTAATCATATTATAGCTTCGAATACTGTTTAATCATCTTCTTATATATATTTAAAGAGATTCCTATATTTATAATACTCTTGTAAAATAGCGCATACCAATGCTGGCTTATACCATATAATTTTAAGTATTTCAAGATCTTGCACTGTTTCTGCTAACATGCGTTAGTCAGTTTAATAGTTTCATTAATGCTTGTTATAACTTTTTTCATTTTTGGTGGTAATTTTATTTTTATCTTAATAGCATTGAACAAGTACATGCCGTAGTTGCTACATGTTTCCACATTATCCTTGATGCAGAGAAAACCTAAGCGAACGACCTTAATCAAGGTCTGATCTAACATTAAATAAGCTTGACTTGCTGTTGTTATTTGAAGTTTTGTACTGCACTTGTAAGTGGTTAAGTCTACAAAATCGTGTGGCAGAAACAAACACAGCACTCTGGTTCACTGCCATGCCAGCAGATGAGCCTAACATATCACAGTCAGATTGTTGCAATATTTCGTTACGCCAAGTTGAATGCCACAAACACATTTGCAATTGCACCAAATTTATTAGTTGCTGCCACATACTTTTTGCAGCAGCAGTTATCTGCAGCAGTTGCCTTCGAGGCGGCATTCATGCTACTTTTTTACATTTTACTACAATTGTGAGGCTTTCAAGGCAATGCAACAGCGAGTATGCATTACGACTTGAAAGGTAAGAAAGCTGCAAGTGTTGCATTGTTAAAAACAGAAAATAATAATAATAATAATAAAAATAATATAAGTAATTGAAAATGTTTTTGCTATTAAATTTAAATAGTTTTTTGTTATACATCCAAAGAGTTGCCACCTTCAAAAAGGCTAGAGGAAATGTGCATTTCCTACTCTACAAGTACGAACGCCTGAAGTGTCTTATGGCAGTTTGTTGCTTAAGTCTTTCGTTTTGTTATTTATTTTTTTTTTGTTTTTTTTTGTTTTGCTAATTAAGTAAAACTAACTTCAAGTAAAGATAGTTGATTTTTTTACATATTATCCGGTGCTTTTTAATCATTTTGCCTAATAAAATATTTTATATCTTTGAATTACAAATTTATAAGTTTTTATGGTCGCACTTTTGCTACTTTGCTTTGTTGCATGCCACAACGCAATTACGACAATCTCGACGGTTAATGCAGCTCAACAAGCATGGAAAGCTACACTGTATTTTGCTTATTATTTTATCAAAGGAACACTGCAATTGATGCAGTTTCACTATAAATTATTACCACAATTATTTAAGACACTGCAAAGCCCAGTCGGTGCAGGACGTACGTGTACTTATAAAATTGCCATAAAAAGCATCGCTTCGAAAATGTGAAAATGTTGAGTAATTTTCCGAGATCGTTTATCTTGTTAGAATGTTTTAGTGCTTGTTACATGAAGGCACTGAAAAGCACTGCACAGAAGACGGGTCTTAGACCAGGGCAAAAGACTTGCATTTTCTTTGCATATACGCCAATTTCAATGTAATTCGATATGCCAGCGCTAGAAATGTTGATAATGACGGTTAAGATAAGATATTCTATCAAATTGGGTATGTGCATTAGAATTTAATTGACTTACGTTTATCTGTGAATATTTATAAGGAAATTATCATTCTTAGAAAAAAGATTTTTTAATGTGTATTTATTGCTACTGATATAGTAATAAAAAGAAACAGAGTTTTTATCATAATTATGTGCAACCGATCTATAGGAAGTTACTGTAGTCTCCGTCTTTAAATGAAAATCTGATATTAATTAATTAATTTGATTTAATAATATACACACTCATACATATAAATATATTAAAAAATCTTTTTATATAAATTAATTTCAAATATTTATTTACAGAATTTTATACTAACACTTTTATACACTTGACCAATTTTAGAGCCGTTTAACTTTTCTCATATATAGCTGATGATAAAAAGTATTGATTATATTGGTAGTCAAATAGCCGAAACTATTATTTGTTATGCACAAATAGCACTGAAAATATATAAGATACATATATAAACATAAAACTTTCTTATGTACGAATAAAACTGCTAATAAATTGAATTGAAAAAATACTAAAAGAATCTTTAAATCCCAAAGAAATTGTGTCAACGAAACAGTTGAGAAGTAGGTATGTGAAAGAAAGGCTGAATAGAACGAGTTATACAATATCGAACAGAAATAATATCTATAGAATATAACTAGCCATACAGGTGTGTATGTAGACGTAAGCATATTTATTACATGTTGTATTTATAAGTATCTTTATTTACTTGGAGTTTGCGTTGAGTTTGTGACAAGTTAAAAGAGTTTCAATGTGGAC
>NC_051847.1:20438821-20440794 GCF_002237135.1 Teleopsis dalmanni | reverse complement strand
TATTTACTAAGAATTAATAATGAAACGGGCTAACAGTAATAAAACACTATTTTTTGAAAAAAATGTTAAGACTATTTTCCGATATATCTATCAACTATCTTCAGGAATCTGAAAAAAATATATATTTAATTATTCCATAACAACATTTTCCAAAAGTCCAAAATAATTTCATGCCAAAGCCAACAAAAAAAATCACAATCATAAATCTTCATCTGCAATGCTTCAGAGCAAACCAAACTCATCTTTAGATGGATATTACACAAGTTTGGCACTTAAATTGTAATTTGTCAAATGTTAACACTTTAAATTTCACTTTTAACATAATTGTTAAAATTGTAGATACATTTTACCGTTATTTTTATGCGCCATTAACATATGTTTTGTACTGCAAAATAGTCAACAATGTAGCAAAACTAAACTTGGTTTTAAGTTAAAACCAAATTCGAAATGATAACTCGAACTTAAAAATTTTGAAATAAAAGTTGAGGATGTCTCAGTTTTTTTTTGACAAAATTTTATTGCAAAATACAGGTCATGAAATTATTTTTAAATACTATATATGCCATATGACGTCAATAATGTTTTATTTATTTTAAACAATAAAAAAAATTTACTTATATAATGACATTAAAAATAAATAGCAAATAAGGAAGAAATTTTTGGTTTTGTTCCATAATTTTAGGTGAGATACTTACCACACATATTTACGACTATTGTCTTCTTAATAAATGTTTGTATATTTATTTAATAATAACTTAACTTAATAATAATTTATTGTATATTTATTTATTGTATTTGCTGTTAAATTATTTATTCTAATTATTTATTACGTATGCGTTAACTTTGCTTCTAGACAATAATGTCCTCTAAGATAATAAAAGTAATAAACGTTTATATTACAAAGATAAACGTTTATTTTACAAAATTCATTTATATGAAATTACCACTACTATAAATATCTCAAGCTGTATGATACGCGAAATATCTAATAAGCAAAATATGTACCATATATGTTATTTCTCACCTAGCCTCTCGTAGAGATATCTTTAATTCTTTTCAGTTTAGAATATGCAAATGGGGCACAAGCATACTTGATTTTAATTAAATCAAATTAATTTTTTAAGGTTCATTTGAAAAACATTAAATCCGAATTCCTTCCGGCACCACTCTTATTATTATGACCTAAAATTTAGAGTTCATTTCCAACCCTCTTGTTTACTAGGCAACCAGTTATCTTGTTTACTTCTTTTTAACTATTCTATTGAAATCCTTTCCACTTAATTTCTGTCAGTCCAACTGTATGAGATCAAATTGAAATCCATTTCTTTATCCATCAACCACCCCAAGACGGAAGTTACACGATATATTACTATGTCTATTGAGACTTTATGAGCTATAAGCTGCAAGTACTAGAACAAATTTTGTAGTTGACTACAAGTCCGTTTCTTGTTGTTATTGTTTGTAAGAAAGTATTATAAAAAACACACAAATTTGGTAATTTGAACCGGACAAATTCGTTTAGCATTTGAGTTGTCCGATTATGGTGCAGATCAGCGCTTCAAATTCAAAAAATTTAAGATAACCGAGCATATTAACCTCTATCTGCTCTTAGTTATTGGAATGAAGTCTATATCATCAGTTTATTATAGACAGATAGTTGCAATCACACCGTAATTTAAATATTCTGAGGTTTATAGTTTAATGTCTTACGGAGGATTCTGATGCCTTCCACTAGCTCAAAAAAAAAAACAAAAATAATAAATACGTATGTATTTAACATCCCTGACCTAAAACAACAGAAGGCAATAAATTAAAAATACAAGGTTGTTCGAAAAGTCATTTAGTTTTTCCTTTTATAAAAGTAAAAAACAATTTCTTCTTCTGCTTCTAGTGAATAAATATTTTATTAAATAATATATATTACATATTCTTTTTTAATATTTTTTGCCAGCTTTCTTAGTAGCATGACACCA
>NC_051847.1:20432155-20438721 GCF_002237135.1 Teleopsis dalmanni | reverse complement strand
AATAAAATATTTTTATTAAATTTTTTGTGGTCATTTTAAGCAAAAATTTTATTATTTAAAAGTGAATAACTACAAGCAAAAGAAGATGTATCCAAAAAAATTTTTAAAGAAAATATATATACATAATAAATAAATATAAAAAAATAAATTTCAATATAAATGATTTAGAATCAGAAGAATTATATTCTTAACAAACATATCTTACAGATACAAATATATATTTTAATAAATAACATTTAAAAATATTAGACAATGAATACTATGAGTTTTTATTGATTATAGTTAATTTTAAAATATCATCCAGATTCACTATTTTTATGAATGAAAGAATGATCTGTGATAAAATAATGTAATGTTTTATTTCACTCACAAAATCATTTCTAATAACACACATAATGCTTTATTTTTTATTGAAAAAATATTTAATGTCATCTGACAACATCATCATTCATAATATTACGACCTACGATCTATGTCAGAACTTTTAAGTAATTTGTCCTCAGACTACTCAGTCCATTGATTTTATTCCGTAGCTACAGATATTCATTTTTTCAAGGCTATATCAATTATATCTATTTGGCGGTTTTTAGCCTTTTATAATTTTTTTCACAGTGCTATTGTTGAGGATCCCGGGAAAATATCCAAGCCATCTAATACGAAGTGATTTTAGAAATTAACTTTATATAGATAGTTACCTTCCAGGCATGGATAATAAATTATATTGGATTCATAATAGGCCGTATATTAACCATATATTCTAGTCCATGCGTTAACTATCCAGGCATAAATAAAAAATTTAATATAGTCTTCGTGGACCAAATATTAAAGTGAACATTTTAATCCGAAAGTTATCTGGCAATGGCAATAAAAAGGTTCAAACGTACGTCCATTAATAAAACTAAACCAAAACAGTTGAATTAGTTTTGAATACTTTTATAATATGGATGGATCGGATTCAAAAAATTTTATAAGAATATAATATCACATACTGGTAGAGGTTTTAAAATTCTTAACAGCAATGGTAGAAATATTGGTGCTGAGAAAGATCTGTATTTTATCTGATGTTAATTAATATCATGATCCTTTAATGTGAATAGTATCTGAACTCTTTTATATCTTTTACCTTATAATAAAATAATCATACAATAATTTCCTTATAATTTTCATTTTAAGTACCTGTAAGCAGTGGAATGGATTCTTGCTGTTGTAGGTCCGGATTCATTTTGTGACTTGGGAGAATGGAATTTCTTCTCAAACATTTGGAAAGAAGAGAGAAAACAAACAAAGAAAGTTATACTGCTTTAATCCATAAGGTTATCACAAAAGAAATAGTTTATAGTGGACTTTTAACCTAAAACGAATTCCTTTCTTACAAAAGAGGGAAGGTGCTCTAATGGAATTTGTTAGTTTTGTAGATAAGAAAATGAGATCTGCTAAAAATACTGGGATTTTGACCGTAGAAAGTTGTCTAGAATACAGAGCAAAATCCGCCAACATTATTGTTATTATTAATATGAAATTGTTAAAATATAAGAGTAAAGTTTTTGTATAACATATAACGCTTTGAGGTAGGTTTAAGCTTGCCAATTACTTTAAGTGAATAATGAAGTTTAGTTTATACAAGAACTCCAACGCCTTATAAAGATAGCATAATACAGATAGAGACCGCTAAAGCGCTAAAAAGTGAAGCGTCAGATGAATATTGAATGATAAAAAAATTGAAACGTTTGTATGTAAACTAATAACCAAATGTGTAAAATAGACCTTTAATTAGTTTGAATTTAAAAAATATATATATACATACAATCAGGCTCTCCGAAGTCTCTTCAAAGTGCCTTGGTACATCCGCACAAACGACATGCTAAGAGGCCTTAGAATAGACCCGATCAAAATATACATAAGGGACAGAGCCCTGAAGTTATATGCGAAAATTGACAGGCTATCCTACTTACCACTATCTAATCTTAGAGTAATCACTCTCCGCACGGGGAGGTACGCTTATCTTAGATCAATCACTGAATCATCATGAAGCTTATAGGCAATACATAAATTAGTTAATGAGATGGGTGGGACCCTGTAGTACCACCAGCTATCAAAGAGTAAAAGTGCACAGTTGCGCTGACTCGAAAAAAGGATCAACATATATATATATTTTTTTAAATTAATTTTATATATATTAATTTACGAATCTGTTGCAACTTTTTCGCAAACATTGACGTCAACTGACACTTCTCATTGTATCTCAATAAATCAATTCCCATTGTATTTTCACAACTCAGCGCGTAGCTACCAACGTCGAAGTATCGAGAACACTACTTGACAATGAGTGCTTGCAGTGGATGCAAGTTTACCTTTCTTACAGGATTTGATTTCGTTAAAACTTTTGATTCCTACAATTGAGCATTTTAATTAAAGTTTGCGGAAAGTTTGTTTCTTCTCTGTGCCAGGATTGAAAATGTTTTGTTATGTTAATACAATGGGAATAAGTTTTAAATACAATTTGTAGTGCATGTATTGTGATTCCGTTAAGAAAATATTATTTAATAAAGGAAGGAGCAATTTTTTTTTTTTTTGCATGCGCAGCTCCTTTCTAGTTCCCTATAAGTTATTAGTAACTGCTTTTTTTTTTCTTACTATGGAAGTGAAAACGTAGATGAATAATATCAGAAACCCTTTGGCAATTACAGATTTTTATTCTTAAAACAATACTTAAATCTGCAGAATATTATTTATACTGTGTTTGTCTTAAACAACTTGAATTTCTTCTGCTATTTAGTTAAGAAAATTTCATTTATTATTCCCTTTTAGTTAAGTTATTTTATTTAAGTTTTACAACAAATTTTGTAATTCTCATTGGGACTCTAAATATCTAATTTATTAACATTCAGCATGAGTTGAAAATAATTGGAATTTTTTAATACAAAACCTTGTAACATGAATAATTTCAATAATATTTAACTATATTTTTTTAATCCACAAGCTCATTGGGGAATATTGAAAATATTGCAACTATAGCATTTTAACTAAAGCATTTTTCTAACTATAGCATTTTAATATTATTTCTTAGCATAATACAGTCTTAATTTTTTATTTATCTAGCACAGATACTTATATTTAGTTTTGTTTATTTATATCGTTTTCTTTTAACATTCACTTTGAACTAAAATTTTTCGACCTCACCAATTATTTAATTTTTATTAAATAAATTTATTATCTAAAGTTAAAAACTGCATTAACATAAATCGTTAGGTTTATTGGCGACCTATATGCTGAAGGTGTTGCTAAATTAGTGCTAGTGATTCTGAATTTGTTTTTAAAACCATTCGTAATTCAATCACTGTTTTAAATCCGTACAGCTCACATATTATTAAACTATTTATTTGTTTTGATAATGCCAATACCTCTACCGTACGGATTTAAAGCAACAAATTTATAAGCGTGAAGGATATCTGATACATAATGCATTAAGGAAAAATCAATATTTAGTTACCCACGCTATTGGTTAAATAACGTCCTTAATTATCTTGTACACATGATAGATAACTAACTTACTTAGTGCTGTCCTTCTTTGCTAGTCGTGCATAGGGCCTCAACGATTCCTCTAAATCTCACTCTCTTGCTTGCTTCTCTCGTAATTTGGTTTCAGGAGTACTGTGGTCCACTAGGGTGGCTCAGAAAAACTAAAATGCGATTTTTGATGAGCGCACCCCCTAGGAATATGCCATTGACCAAAAAAATGATATTCCCAAAGTTTTGGATCAATAGGATTAAAAATGACGTTGCGCCACTCGAGCAAAGTTGGGTTTTCAGTACAAAAAACAGAAATTTTTCAATTCAAGGTCATTTTTTATCTTTGTTACTTGTTTCAATAGTTATTAATATATACTCATTTGATAGATAATTGAAATATCTTTTTAATAAGATACTGATGAGCAAAATCGGTTAAAAATTATGCGCAAAACACAATAAATAGTTGAGCGACTGCGCTCTGTTTTCTATTTCATACCTTTTAGCTGGCATGCACAAGTACGTAATAGGTATATGCTACGATTTAGTTAATTATTTATAAAAAATTATAATATCAAGAAAACCCTTTTTTTCAGTAATTAATATATTGTGTTTATTATGTTTTATAACATAAATCTGACAACGTGAAGGATAATTTTTATGATAATGCTCGACTACTTGCAGAACATATGTTATTGTTTTTCCTCTTCATATTTTGTTGAAATCGAATTATAATCCATCATAAGTCTAATTCCTCTTTCTATACAATCATTTATCATATGAAGTCTGGCACAGAATCCAAGTGCATCTCTATAATCTTGCGTCTCCATCCATGGCGAAGGATCGAAACTGATAAAACTATTAGATAGGCAAAAACGATCAAAAAATTTTTTATCTTTTCGGTCACGAAATCAATAAGGTTCTTTGAGGAAAATAACTTCATTAGTGGGTTCCCACTCTTTATCTAACCAGAGATAGCTAGGAGCTTCGATCTGTGACCGGTAACTCTACAGTTACTATCTACGCAGATGGCTCAAAGATGTAAGGCGGTACGGGAGCAGATATCTTCTCGAAATATATGCAGATAAAACAGTGCTACCGAATCCCTGCTACTTACAGCGTGTTTCACGGCGAGATATATGCTATTGAAAAAGAGGTCAACATTAGACAACAAAGTATAATTCGTCCTTCGAATATCATTATTTTTGTAGATAGGCCGCACTGAAAGCAATTGAATCTAAATCATCAAATATCATAAGGTCTCTCTTTGCTGGACATAGTACATTTCGACATAGCAATATTGAAGGGAATGAATTAGCAGATGAGATGGCCGGAAGAGGTGCTGAACTGCATACAGGAGAGGCCGACCTCTAAATACGGTGACTATCAATTTATAAACTAACCGCGAAGACTGTAAGGTCGCTAGAATCTTATGACCTAAGTTGCTCCAACAAGTGGATTATGCAGAAGTTGCCAAGATGAAGAGGAGATAAAATCTATCAACCACTTCCTATGTCTCTGTCCAGGACTTCAAACAAGGCTACTTTAATGTCTTGGGGATCCTTATTTTACTGGCTTGCAAGAGATAACGAAAGCAAGCTTATCGGATCTCCTCAACTTCATCTGGAAAATCAAATGGTTTAACAAGGATAGCAAAGGTTAGCAATTCGCATCGCCTGGTAAAATTTTTTGAGAGCATCCCAATGGGCAATATATGTCTCCGAGTAGAAGTGCTGACAACTGTCAGCACGTGCCTTCCGAACATAACCTAACCTAGTGTGGGTTAAAATTTTCACACATATGCTCCATCGAGAATCTAAACTAGGAGTGATAAATTCAATCGTTCTGTCTGCGTTATCCCAATTTTGTTGATTAAAGATTCAGCTTTCATTTTGAGACAAATTTCTTCATCGAATTTATTCCAATTAAAATCAATGGAATTTTTAGCCGCTCTTGCTTCGTTTGCTAAAAAGATATTAACTTCAGTCATACTTCCTGTACGACCATTTTTTGTTTGCTTACGAAAAAATTCTTGTTTTGACTACTTTTTCAATTCTATTGTCTATATAAATTATTAAGTAGAAATGTATTATTTTTATTTTTTATTTATGTTTCTTCCGTTTCTTGTAAACATTTGCGATTGCATTGTGCATGCCAGCTAAAAGCTATAAAATAGAAAATAGAGCACAGTCGCTCAACTAATTATTGTGTTTTGCGCATAATTTTTAACCGTTTTTGCTCATCAGTATCTTATTAAAAAGATATTTCAATTATCTATCAAATGAGTATATATTAATAACTATTGAAACAAGTAACAAAGATAAAAAATGACCTTGAATTGAAAAATTTCTGTTTTTTGTACTGAAAACCCAACTTTGCTCGAGTGGCGCAACATCATTTTTAATCCTATTGATCCAAAACTTTGGGAATATCATTTTTTTGGTCAATGGCATATTCCTAGGGGGTGCGCTCATTCAAAACATCATTTTTAATTTTCCCCCTTATAACGCGAGCCACCCTAGTGGTCCACGTTCTGCGCTATGTCCTAGCACGGCTCTAGGCGACGACTATCCTTTTGCTACCCCCGAGTAGCTGCTCGTTATGCAGAAATTCAACTTCTTCATTTTTTTCTTTGATTTCCTGTACCATAATTTTCTCATATTCTCCTAGCAATTTGTTTATGAATGACTTGGATGTGTTGATAGGAGTCGAGTTTTCCGAAAACCTGTTTAAGAGGTAATAATTTAACGTCATACGTAATGGAACAATTTTCGAAGAATGAGATTTTCCGCAAAAATGGATCCTATATTTCTTTTCTTGAATCAATTTAGTTTTCAAAATTTTTTAATTAAAAAATATTGATAATTTGTTTTTCGAATGTGTGATTTTGTGACATTATATGTGACATTATATATCAATTAGTATTGAAAATGAAAAGTTCACCCACCCATACAATAGTTAATCCACTTTAAATCGAATTAATTTAATAATTAATATCAAATTATAATTTATAAAAACATCTTATGATTTGCCATAATAACTAAAACCCAATAAGCCTA
>NC_051847.1:20425299-20432055 GCF_002237135.1 Teleopsis dalmanni | reverse complement strand
CGGCCTTGGAATATTCCAAAAAGAATGAAAATCTGGAGTTATTTTGCTTCACAATTGGTGGTTTGAAGATAATATTCTTAGCGATTGAAGAGAATCCCAAAACATTTAAATTTTCTTCATAATATTTTTCAGTGGGTGTAACATTAACCACCATGGCAATTTTCTCCTTTCCTAACAGTGGAGCTTGCAACAACATCGTGAGTTTCGATTCTCGGTAAGGAATAACCTCAGTATTCTTCTTACGATTTAAATTATTAGCAGCATCAAGACAGCGACCCAGAATCATCAACGATGTATTGATACGTTGTGCTTCCTTAAGTCGTGAACCAACATTCCCAGTTTTGTCAAGACGTTCAGAACCAGCCAAGTCACAGAATTTATAAGATATCTTCAAATACAAAACAAAAAAATAATGGATAAAATCATTTGAATGATAGTAAAATAATAAAATAACTTACTTCTGTTATCAAACCTGATGCATTGTACTTTAGCACGTCAATGATGAATATACAATGCGACCGGCTGGAGTTTGAATTGATGGAAGTAGAGGCGTAAGTGACACGTTGTAAGCCAAAGCGCAGCAATTTTAAGGCTTCCAAGCTATTCTTCACATAAACTTGTGTTAATCCTTTCACGAAAACTTTTCCGTCGTTGCTAACAATTTTAAGATTCTTACGAGACGGCACTGTAATTGTTTGATTAGATGCTGATAATTCCAGTAAATCATAGACAAATTCGTTATAAATTTCAACGAATGACACCCAAATCATAACAGACACATCATCGAAAACTGTGGTTTCAAAATTATGATCTGAGCATATGATTTGTTGGAGTTGCTTATGTACTGAGGTTATATCTCCGCAAGCTGTGAGTACTTGACGAGTTGAAATTATTTCCTTGGCTAAAAGTTCATCATCTAAAATAACTACGCGAGCATTTTGTAATTTAACTGCTGGGTGCGGATATATATTGGAATTGTATAATGTGAAAATATTCTCAATGGAACGCGGCACAATACCAGGATTAACGTCATCGCCTACAGAAACAATTATTTTTATACAAATCATATAATTTTACTTTAATTGAAGTTTACCTAAAAGTGTAAAAGTCTTTCCGGAACCAGATGTACCATAAGTCAGCACTGTGAAACTTTCCTCCAATTTTATTTTGTCACCTATACACTTATTGTATACGCCCTTTTGACTATCATTATTATCGAATATTGCGCTGAAGGTAAAATGTTTTTCCATTGCTGCTTTATTGTTACTTGTCGTTGTTTGATCTAAACGTGGGTTCACCACAAGAGTATTTCCATTGCCTGCAATTTTATATGACGATGAAGGAGAATTAACAGGACGCAGTCGTAGATACACCATGGCCCCATCTTCTCCAATAGTACTTGTTTTCGATATGTCACCACTTACAGTACTAGCATCATCAAAATTTGAATTACTATCATCATCTAATTCATCTATATTATCTATATCAATTGCTTTGAATATATTCTTCGGACATGGACGAAATCGGCGATCTATGCTTGGCTCGCGTCCATTAATGAACGAGAGCACGTTGCGTTTAGTTGTGTCTTCGTTTCTGGACATTTTTTCTTTATTATAACAAACAAAAACATAAAAAACAATAACACAAAAATACTTCGAAGCACTAAATTTAAGTTTGTTTAAGTATCGTTTATTTCTCCAGGAAAATTAACAAACTTGCTTCCAAACAATATTGGTTAAAATGGTAGCTTTGTCTACAGTTAATGAATGATTTTTAAAATGTCCGCGGCGATAGCGAAATCAATATTATCCAATGTACAATGAGAGCCGCTGTAAGATTTGTAAGCGATGCTGTGTTTATAAAATTAAATTTATTTAAAATTTAAATATTGTGTAGCGTAACATTATTCGGCTAAATGATTAAAATATTAAAGCTAAAAATGTGTGCCAAATACAATGTATAATGTCTCAGTATTTAACATAGCAAAATAACATGTCTTCGAACGTAACGATTAATTAAACTCGGATTGTCGAATCATCGAATTAAAAATAAAAATAACGAGATTATATAAATATTTAAAGTAGTATAAATTGTACAAGTAAAATTCAATGAATAATTCGGGCCTGATATATACTGAAATAATTTATATACATACAACAGCTGATTGAGAGCAATAACATAGCAAAGCGAAGCGAAAAACGTGGATATACATATGACATCAGCTGATTGAGAGTAATAAGATCGCAAAGAAAATTAACATCGGAATAAGAATTTTTACATCGCGTTCAGATTAATATTCTTACTTATATTTTATATAATGTTTTGTATATATTAAAAACGATTTGATTTCTTGAATATATGTGAACATATTTTTTTTTGTATGTGTGTGTATTAGTACTTCGTCTTCCGTTTTTGTTTATTTCATTCTTATTAAATACGCAGGTTTGATTGGTTGTGCATTTCGCTTCGAATTAATTTCTTACGTTATCTACCGTCTAACTGAACCTTTACTCGTATATTTTAATTCAAGTAAAATTTGTGTTCATGTATGAGTCAGCTGTTTTGGTTTGAATTTATTTTGTATTGTTTATTTGCGAGGCACTGGTGTTCTCACCGGACTTTACACAAAAGATGTTCCATGAAAATCTGTTTAAAGAGTGAAATTTGGCATATTATTTGTGTTACGCGAAGATATACAAAGACAACATTTACACAAAACAAATTGTTCCAATGTAAGACTATAGTCTTACATTATCTTTAGGTCTTTAGACGTGGTCGACAAGTCGGTAAAGTGTATGTTATATGTATTTTATGTGCATTTGTTTTTGAGAGGTCATAATATTGCCGTCTCATCGAATTACCGAGAGGCGTTCAGACGCTTTTATCATTCTCGCTCTATAACCGTGGCTTTCGTGACCCCGATCACAGAATCTACAATTAAACTATACCACTCCCTTCATCTACCATCCTTCCCCTTGTACCGCCTGCATATCTTCTTGCTTAAATAAACGTGGATTTCTAAATGCTAAACCTTTTTATATAACTTCTTATCCCTAAATGCTGGAAGAAGTTCTATACCTAGCCCTCCGGAATAGTGATTCCGGAGGGCTAGGAATCTACATTCATTCCGTAAATCTAATTCTACTGGGTTAAAATGCCACGCTATGGTTATCGATGCTTTCCACCTAAAGCAAAAAAAAAGCAAACGAAATTAACTTCTTTGATAGTTTCACTTTATAATTTTACCGAGAAAGATTTATAAATGGATGTTTAGGTGATTCTCAATTTATCACTGTACGAAATGCTGAATAACCGAGAATTATCTGAATAACCTTGTCATATTTATTTAATAAACATGAATTATTTATGTTACTACCAAACCACGTTTTGCTTATATCTTCAGAAAAATGTTTATACACAGACTATCTTAAAAATTAATTTTACCCTGGAGACTTTGTTCGTCTGGTCTGTCCTTTTAAAGGGCTTAGCAATACTGAATGCTTTCGAATGTTTAACTTTAACGTGAAAATTTAATTTTTAAAGAGCATTGAAACTATTCAACTAATTTGCATATTAACGCGGTGTTAATTGTTTTTAATTACACTAATTCCTTTAGTTCCGCAAAATGCTAATGTATGTCTGTTTTCACACCTGTGGGAGAAGTAATTCGCATTAGGAGTCCTACGGAAAGCGTATAAAAGGAGTTGTGCGAACTGAATCCATTTCAGTTCTATTTCAATTGTTAAACTAATTTTTAATCGCAAAATGTTGGGTTTCGGTAAAGAAAATAATAAAAGTAATAAGAAAAGTGTCAGTTTATCTCTGCCAAATCCGCATTTTTTCTTAACAATACCGAAACACCGTGGCAGTCTTGCTTCTGAGGCTTTATCGGATGTTCCAAGTGATATTATTATAAAATCGCGTATCAAATATGGAAGCCGTTGGTCTGCTTGCAAAGGTTTACTCATGGAGTACTCCAAAAGTACTACAATACATGGTATACGTTACATTTTTGAAGTTCATCGTCCATTTTATGAGAAGTAGGTCAACGCTTAGTGAGAATATCGGCTATATATATATATATGAAGAGATTACAAAATAAGTGAACTTAATTTTTAAATTTTAGATTATATTGGTTTTTCTTGATTTCTATATCTCTGTATTATGCTGTTTCGCTTATGTGGGATACTTATTTGAAATGGCAAGATTCTCCAGTTATATTGGGTTTTGATGAAACTCTGGTGCCAGTACATAAAATACCATTTCCTACAATTACAGTTTGTCCTGAAATAAAAACGGATGCGAATACATTTAATTTTGCAAACGTCTCAAAAAAATTTTGGGATGAAATTGCTGAAACTAATTCATTTCATAATCAACAAAATCTCACAGACGAAGAGTAAGTACTTTTATTGGAGAATATATTTTTTATTTAAATTGTTTCCAGAGTAAGAAATAAGTAACTAATTTTGTTGGGGTTACGATTGGAAAAAAAAACGTTGAAAATTCCTTATAATTAATAAAAATAATTTAGCATGGACTGTTTATGGGAGTTTAGTTGTAGTTGTAGGCTAGTAAATATCCTTCCACTATCCTTAAAAAGTCCCTTCAAAAAGAAAAATGAGTTTTTTCGTCGTTACCGAAAGTCAGACAAGCTACAATTTTTTCAACTTTACAAAAAATCTGTATATTCTGGAGGTAAAAGTAGAATAGTCATAGAGAAGATAGTTCCTGATTTATTCTTTTTCCTGTAAGTTTTAACGACTTCTACAATGAGTACGAGTGTTAGTAGGAATGCGCAGTTTCTCTTTGTGGATTTTATTGCACCAGTGAACAGAGAGGGCTGCAAGTAGCCCATCAGTATTACTTTGATCATTTTTAAATATAATTTTCATAACAAAAGAAAATATTTTGAAATGACGGTTCACTTTGATTAAAAACTAACTTTTGAGTAATTAAATAATAATTTTTAATTAATTAATATTTCGAAAATGACGTTCTAGAATTAAAAAAAACCTACTAGTCAATATAATTTTAGATCATTGATGGTTTCAGCTGATTTAAAAATAATAAAAATATATTTTAAAAATATAAAAATATAATTTAAAAATATAATTTTTACCGAGTGACAAAAAGAAGTACCATGTAGCATATTTGTTGTCAGGATATATTCTGTCACTTTTTGAGTTTCATTTTTACATCTTTATATAGGACAGTGTTAAAATTAGAAAGGATTTCTTATTCTTCTATATTTGTAGTCGGGATAATCGCATCGTCTTTGTCAGTAGATCCACTCAGAAATAGATCTCCTATTGTTTATGTATTTGAGATTCAATTTTACCTCTTTATATGGAACAGTGTCAAAATTAGAAAGGATTCTTATTCTTCTATATTTGTAGTGGGGTTAATCGCATCGTCTTTGTCGGTAGACGAACTCTGGAATGGGTCCCCTGTTATTTATGTATTTGAAATTCAATTTTACCTCTTTATATAGGACAGTGTCAAAATTAGGAAGGATTTCTTATTCTTCAATATTTGTAGTCAGGATAATCGTATCATATAATATTTGTCGGTAAATGAAGTCAGGAATGGGTCTCCTGTTGTTTATGTATTTAAAAGTGTATAGAATATAGAATATATTCTATAGAAATATAGAAATATAGAATATAGAAATGAATAGATGCGACTGGGTGGAAATTGTAGTGAATGATATTAATATTACTTATTATATATTATCGCAGCTGCAAATTTATAATTATACAATATATCATTTGTTTAACATATCATAATGTATTTAGGTTTTTATTTTATATTTATTTTTAGTTTTTGCATTTCTAGACTTAACTCAAGAAATGTGCATTACCGCATGTGCTGTTTTTTATACAAAATTCATACAAAAATACATCAATAAATTAAATATTAAATTCTTATTTCTTTCATTTAATTAATGTCAAATATTGTTATTGTTCTATATATTTAATAATAAAACAATTTTAAATTTAATTTCTTAAACAATAGAATTTTGAATTTAGCTGCTACTTTACATATCTGCGACACCAAAGTAGCCGAATCTTTTGCTCCATTTGTGCCAAAAGACATTTTACCGGATGTATCGCAAACACTGGTTGATTTATCCATAACAAAAAATGAAACCGGCCCGTTTTGTAAATGGAATGGAAGATTCTATTTTTGTGATAAAATTTTTAATTTTGTACCAACGGATGAGGGTATTTGCTATCAATTCAATGGCTTGCAAGCAAAGGATATATATCGCGATGAAAGGTACTTGCCCTTAAATATTTTAACAATTTAAAATTTCAATATATAAATGAATAATAGATTTGTAAGTTATCGAGACCCAGAAATAGTCGATTTTAACAATTACTTCGATCCATTGCCCAAATACAATAACTTATCTGGAAATTGGTCACTAGATGATGGTTACATAGATCAGGGATACAATTCTTATCCACAACGCACTGCTTTCTCTTCTGTTCGTAATGCATTTTTTGCGTTCCTTCAAGGCTATGAACATAATTTTGATTACGCATGCCGTAGTTTTAGGCAGGGCTACAAGGTTTGTATCTGCGCATACGTAGGTGTTAAGTATAACATAATAAATTTTATTTTAAAACAAATAATTTGAATTCAGGTGTTCCTTAATTCTCCCGAGAGTGTGCCACTTACTATGGGCAACTACATTTTAGTGCCGCATGGAGATGAGGTCATGGTTAGTGTGCTGCCCCAATATGTTGT
>NC_051847.1:20415737-20425199 GCF_002237135.1 Teleopsis dalmanni | reverse complement strand
TTGTAATTTAACTGCTGGGTGCGGATATATATTGGAATTGTATAATGTGAAAATATTCTCAATGGAACGCGGCACAATACCAGGATTAACGTCATCGCCTACAGAAACAATTATTTTTATACAAATCATATAATTTTACTTTAATTGAAGTTTACCTAAAAGTGTAAAAGTCTTTCCGGAACCAGATGTACCATAAGTCAGCACTGTGAAACTTTCCTCCAATTTTATTTTGTCACCTATACACTTATTGTATACGCCCTTTTGACTATCATTATTATCGAATATTGCGCTGAAGGTAAAATGTTTTTCCATTGCTGCTTTATTGTTACTTGTCGTTGTTTGATCTAAACGTGGGTTCACCACAAGAGTATTTCCATTGCCTGCAATTTTATATGACGATGAAGGAGAATTAACAGGACGCAGTCGTAGATACACCATGGCCCCATCTTCTCCAATAGTACTTGTTTTCGATATGTCACCACTTACAGTACTAGCATCATCAAAATTTGAATTACTATCATCATCTAATTCATCTATATTATCTATATCAATTGCTTTGAATATATTCTTCGGACATGGACGAAATCGACGATCTATGCTTGGCTCGCGTCCATTAATGAACGAGAGCACGTTGCGTTTTGTGGTGTCTTCGTTTCTGGACATTTTTTCCTTATTATAACAAACAAAAACATAAAAAACAATAACAGAAAAATATTTCGAAGCACTAAATTTAAGTTTGTTTAAGTATTGTTTATTTCTCCCGGAAAATTAACGAACTTGCTTCCAAACACAATATTGGTTAAAATGGCAGCTTTGTCAACAGTTAATGAATGATTTTTAAAATGTCCGCGGCGATAGCGAAATCAATATTATCCAATGTACAATGAAAGCCGCTGTAATATTTGTAAGCGATGCTGTGTTTATAAAATTAAATTTATTTAAAATTTAAATATTGTGTAGCGTAACATTATTAAACCACTATATTATTGTTAATAAACATCCTAAACTTCGGCTAAATGATTAAAATATTAAAGCTAAAAATGTGTGCCAAATACAATGTATAATGTCTCAGTATTTAACATAGCAAAATAACATGTCTTCAAACGTAACGATTAATTAAACTCGGATTGTCGAATCATCGAATTAAAAGTAGAAATAACGAGATTATATAAATATTTAAAGTAGTATAAATTGTACAAGTAAAATGCAATGAATAATTCGGGCCTGATATATACTGAAATAATTTATATACATACAACAGCTGATTGAGAGCAATAACATAGCAAAGCGAAGCGAAAAACGTGGATATACATATGACATCAGCTGATTGAGAGTAATAAGATCGCAAAGAAAATTAACATCGGAATAAGAATTTTTATATCATCGCGTTCAGATTAATATTCTTACTTACATTTTATATTATGTTTTGTATATATTAAAAACGATTTGATTTCTTGAATATACATATTTATTTTTGTATGTGTGTGTATTAGTACTCCGTTTTCCGTTTTTGTCTATTTCGTTCCTATTAAATACGCAGGTTTGATTGGTTGTGCATTTCGCATCGAATTAATTTCTTACGTTATCTACCGTCTAACTGAACCTTTACTCGTATATTTTAATTCAAGTAAAATTTGTGTTGATGTATGAATCAGTTGTTTTGGTTTGAATTTATTTTGTATTGTTTATTTGCGAGGTACTGGTCTTCTCACCAGACTTTACACAAAAGATGTTCCATGAAAATCTGTGTAAAGAGTGAAATTTGGCACTTTATTTGTGTTACGCTAAGATATACAAAAACAACATTTACACAAAACAAATTGTTCCAATGTAAGACTATAGTCTTACATTATTTTTAGGTCTTTAGGCGTGGTCGACAAGTCGGTAAAGTGTATGTTATGTGTATTTTATGTGCATTTGTTTTTAAGAGGCCATAATATTACCGAGAGGCGTTCAGACGCTTTTATCATTCTCGCTCTATAACCGTGGCTTTCGTGGCCCCTATCGCAGAGTCTACAATTAAACTATACCTGCGTTTGTGAAATTACTCCACTCCCTTCATCTACCATCCTTCCCCTTGTACCGCGCGCATATCTTCTGGTTTAAATAAACGTGGATTTATAAATGCTGAACCTTTTTATATAATTTCTTATCCCTAATTGCTGGAAGAAGTTCTATACCTAGCCTTCCGGAATAGTGATGGAAATTTTCTACATTCATTCCGAAAATCTAATTCTACTCGGTTAAAGTCTCACACTATGGTTATCGATACTTTCCACCTACCGCAAAAAAAAGCAAACGAAATTAACTTCTTTTATAGTTTCACTTTATAATTTTACCGAGAAAGATTTATAAATGGATGTTTAGGTGATTGTCAATTTATCACTGTACGAAATGCTAAATAACCGAGAATTATCTAAATAACCTTGTCATATTTATTTAATAAACAAGAATTATTTATGTTACTACCAAACCACGTTTTGCTTATATCTTCAGAAAAATGTTTATACACAGACTATCTTAAAAATTAATTTTACCCTGGAGAGTTTGTTCGTCTGGTCTGTCCTTTTAAAGGGCTTAGCAATACTGAATGCTTTCGAATGTTTAACTTTAATGTGAAAATTTAATTTTTAAAGAGCATTGAAACTATGCAACTAATTTGCATATTAACGCGGTGTTAATTGTTTTTAATTACACTAATTCCTTTAGTTCCGCAAAATGCTAATGTATGTCTGTTTTCACACCTGTGGGAGAAGTAATTCGCATTAGGAGTCCTACGGAAAGCGTATAAAAGGAGTTGTGCGAACTGAATCCATTTCAGTTCTATTTCAATTGTTAAACTAATTTTCAATCGCGAAATGTTGGGTTTCGGTAAAGAAAATAATAAAAGTAATAAGAAAAGTGTCAGTTTATCTCTGCCAAATCCGCATTTTTTCTTAACAATACCGAAACACCGTGGCAGTCTTGCTTCTGAGGCTTTATCGGATGTTCCAAGTGATATTATTATAAAATCGCGTATCAAATATGGAAGCCGTTGGTCTGCTTGCAAAGGTTTACTCATGGAGTACTCCAAAAGTACTACAATACATGGAATACGTTACATTTTTGAAGTTCATCGTCCATTTTATGAGAAGTACGTGAACGCTTAGTGAGAATATCGGCAAAATATATATGGAGAGATTATAAAATTAGTGAACTTAATTTTTAAATTTTAGATTATATTGGTTTTTCTTGATTTCTATATCTCTGTATTATGCTGTTTCGCTTATGTGGGATACTTATTTGAAATGGCAAGATTCTCCAGTTATATTGGGTTTTGATGAAACTCTGGTGCCAGTACATAAAATACCATTTCCTACAATTACAGTTTGTCCTGAAATAAAAACGGATGCGAATACTTTTAATTTTGCAAACGTCTCAAAAAAATTTTGGGATGAAATTGCTGAAACAAATTCATTTCATAATCAACAAAATCTCACAGACGAAGAGTAAGTACTTTTATTGGAGAATATATTTTTTATTTAAATTCCTTTCAGAGTTAGAAATAAGTAACTAATTTTTTTGGGTTCTGATGAGAAAAATTTTAACAAAATCGTTAAAAATTTATTATAATTAATAAAAATAATTTAGCATGGATTGTCTATGGGAGTTTAGTTGTAGTTGTAGGCTAGTAAATATCCTTCCACTATCCTTAAAAAGTGATTATTCCCCTTCAAAAAGTGATTATTCCCCTTCAAAAAGAAAAATGAGTTTTTTCGTCGTTACCGATAGTCTGACAAGCTAACATTTTTTTTACTTTAGAAAAAATCTATATTTTCTGGAGGTAAAAGTAGAATAGTCATAGAGAAGATAGTTCCTGATTGATTCTTTTTCCTGTAAGTTTTAACGACTTCTAAAATGAGTACGAGTATTAGGAGTAATGCACAGTTTCTCTATGTGGATTTCTTTGCACCAGAAAGAACAAAGAGGGCTGCAAGTAGCCCATCAGTATTACTTTGGACAGTTTTCGAATGGTCTATAAGGGCATGATATTTTTAAATATAATTTTCATAACAAGAGAAAATATTTTGAAATGACGGTTCAATATGCTTAAAAATTAACTTTTGAGTAATTAAATAATAATTTTTAATTAATTAGTAATTAATAATATAATTTTAGATCATTGGTACTTTCATCTGATTTAAAAATAATACATATTTGTATTACATATTTGTATGATTTTTTACAGAGTGACAAAAAGTAGTACTATGTGGCATATTTGTTGTCAGGATATATTCTGTCACATTTTGAGTTTCATTTTTACATCTTTATATAGGACAGTGTTAAAATTAGAAAGGATTTCTTATTCTTCTATATTTGTAGTCGGGATAATCGCATCGTCTTTGTCAGTAGATCCACTCAGAAATAGATCTTCTATTGTTTATGTATTTGAGATTCAATTTTACCTCTTTATATGGGACAATGTTAAAATTAGAAAGGATTTCTTATTCTTCTATATTTGTAGTCGGGATAATCGCATCGTCTTTGTCGGTAGACGAACTCTGGAATGGGTCCCCTGTTATTTATGTATTTGAAATTCAATTTTACCTCTTTATATAGGACAGTGTCAAAATTAGGAAGGATTTCTTATTCTTCAATATTTGTAGTCAGGATAATCGTATCATATTTGTCGGTAAATGAAGTCAAGAATGGGTTTCCTGTTGTTTATGTATTTAAAAGTGGAATATAAAAATGGATGGATGCTACATTCCTATATTCAAGATTGGAATATAGAAATGAAAGGATGAAACTTGGTGGAAATTGTAGTGATTAATATTAACATTACTTATTATATATTATCGCAGCTGCAGATATGTAATTATACAATATATCATTTGTTTAACATATCATAATGTATTTAGATTTTTATTTTATATTTATTTTTAGTTTTTGCATTTCTTTGGTGGTATGTTTAGACTTTTGTGCTTAATTCGAAAAAGGGGCATTACCACATGTCCTATTTTTTATACAAAATTCATACAAAAATGCATTAATAAGTTTAATAAGTCTAAGTTTAAACATAATATAATTTCATTAAATATTTCTTTCATTTAATTATTGTCAAATATTGTATATATTTAATATATACATTTAATAATAAAACAACTTTAAATTTAATTTCTTAAACAATAGAATTTTGAATTTAGCTGCTACTTTACATATCTGCGACACCCAAGTAGCCGAATCTTTTGCTCCATTTGTGCCAAAAGACATTTTACCGGATGTATCGCAAACACTGGTTGATTTATCCATAACAAAAAATGAAACCGGCCCGTTTTGTAAATGGAATGGAAGATTCTATTTTTGTGATAAAATTTTTAATTTTGTACCAACGGATGAGGGCATTTGCTATCAATTCAATGGTTTGCAAGCAAAGGATATATATCGCGATGAAAGGTACTTGCCATTAAATATTTTAATATTTTAAAATTTCAATATATAAATGAATAATAGATTTGTAAGTTATCGAGACCCAGAAATAGTCGATTTTAACAATTACTTCGATCCATTGCCCAAATACAATAACATATCTGGAAATTGGTCACTAGATGATGGTTACATAGATCAGGGATACAATTCTTATCCACAACGCACTGCTTTCTCTTCTGTTCGTAATGCATTTTTTGCGTTCCTTCAAGGCTATGAACATAATTTTGATTACGCATGCCGCAGTTTTAGGCAGGGCTACAAGGTTTGTATCTGCGCATACGTAGGTGTTAAGTATAACATAATAAATTTTATTTTAAAACAAATAATTTGAATTCAGGTGTTCCTTAATTCTCCCGAGAGTGTGCCACTTACTATGGGCAACTACATTTTAGTGCCGCATGGAGATGAGGTCATGGTTAGTGTGCTGCCCCAATATGTTGTATCAACGGAAAATTTACATGATTTCAGTCCAGAAAAGTAAGTAAAATAATTATTTGGAATAATAAAATTTAAAACCGTACATAGTGAAGAGTAAAATTAAATTAAATTAAAGTTAAACTTAATTAAATTAATCAATTCAAGAATCTTAAAATACCTAAGCTTTTATATTATGTAGTATAACTGAATATAGTCAGTTAAATTCTGTTCTTCAAAGAAAAGAAAAAAATTTAAAAAACATTTAGTTAAAATTAGGGGACTTTATATAAAAAAAATTAATAATAATAATATTAAACAAAATTTTAAAAAAACCTTTAGTATGTAACACGAATAAATATTAGATTGATAAGTTCTGATAAATAATACAACAATTCTTTTCTCTATCCATGTACGCCTGCTTTCTATTTCATTTAATCTTTTTTATATATATAATATATATATTTTCATATTATATATATCTTTTAACGGTAAGGACTCCCCTTTGTAGCTTTTTCTAAACGAATTTTCGATCATACCAGATCATAACAGTGATATACCGGATTTTACATTTCAATGTCTCGAATTGAGAAAAAGGCATTAATGCTTATAAATTGTAGGAAATATTCTCATGAGATCAATAAGGTCAAAAAAAAAACAGAAAAAGGTCTCTAATAAAATATTGCTTTGTAACAGAAAGAACTTAATGCTGTTATGAAACTCTAAGTAACCGTCAAACTAGGGAACTGGTACATCTGTAAAACTATTGTAAGATATACAGATATTGAGGTTATCTGACGCAAAATCATGATCTGTGTTATTATTTAAACAAAATGGATCTGTTTAGCTGTTTGAAACAAAATGTCGATGAAATGTCTCGGATGAAAACGGATGAGACCTCCAGTTACATTTTCTGTGACTGTTCGGTTTTGATCAGGGCCAGGAGAAGATTATTAGGCTGGAAATTCTATTTTCATGTTACGTTAAGATGTTCTCAACAACTGATATTTTATCTTTTATTAGAAGTGCGAAATGTTGTCTATTCAGTTAGGATGTGTTAGATCAGTCATGGTCGTAGTGCTCTAATTCACTTCCTGCCAGTATTTCACATATTTTATATACTTCTATACTAAATACTTTTTATGTTTAATTTTGAATAATAAAATAGATTTCTTCATTTCTTAATAATATTTTAAATTTCTACAAAAGACGTCAATGTTTCTTTAACGATGAACGTTACCTTCGTTTCTTCCGTGCCTATTCTCAAAGTAATTGTCAAACTGAGTGTCTCGCAAACTTTACGATATCAAAATGTGGATGTGCGAAATTTTGGATGCCAAGTAAATAACCAACAAATCATTGATTACATAACTAATTAGAATTAATAAAATATTTTATTTAATTTTTAGAACCTTTAGACGTGCCAGTTTGTGGTGCGGCTGATATTATGTGCTATAATAAAGCACAAGATGAATTAAATCTGATCTTACAAAATCAAACAATGCAAAAAACTATGGATGCTAATGTGAAGATTATGTGTGACTGTATGCCTGCCTGTACGTCTCTGGAATATAATTTTGAAATCTCTCGATCTCATTATAATCTAGAGAAAACAATTCGCGCTTTTCGGGAAGTATATGAGCATTCAGAGTAAGTTTTCTTATTCATAAAATTGAAACCAGTAATTGAATTCTAAATTTACTCAATAGTTTTATGGGTTCACGTTTGTCAGTTTATTTTAAGGAGCATCAATTCACTGCAATTAAACGTACTGTCATATTTAGCATCACTACTCTTATAGCGAACTGTGGTGGTATTTTTGGTCTCTTTATGGGCATATCCGGATTAAGTATAATTGAACTGGCTTACTTCTTCTCAGTACGCTTATTTGATAATTTACGTAAACGGCGTATGAGTAAGAAGAAGTTATTACAACAAGAAGAGGAACATGAGAACTAGATACAGTACCGGAAGTAGTGACAGAAGTAAAAAATCTTTTTTCATGTTAGGGTACACATAGTCTACCTGGCATCGTGGTATATCCACAATTCGCTTATGTATAGATGTTCAACGCCATATAAAATTTATGTCCACTAATATCTTTATATTTATCCATGCAATCTTTAATGACGTATCATCTATGAGTTGTATACTATAAATAAAAAAAAACAAATACCATTTATTAAAGTAAGGAGAGAGTGAAAGCGTAAAGCCCTTCTCTATTCAAAATTAATGTTATATAAAAGATAAATATATGTGTTAGTAAGTTGAATTTTAAAAAGCTATCCCCTGAACTTTCATTTTCGATTTTGTGGTTGGCGTTTGAGATCTATATAAAAGTTATATGTGGTATCACTTTACATTGATATAGTTGTATGTAGTAGAGAATATAATTAATTTTAAAATATTGAAACCTAAATAATTGTTAAATTTGAAATAAAGAGTTTATAAATTATTAAAATTAATTTTAATCTTAAAAGTAAACAGATATTTCAAAGTGTTTGTAATTGTTTCAATCCATCTATTGATTATCTATTATGCCAATTAAAACCTAAATTTTTTGAAGAGTCTGTAATTTTGGTTAATTGTTTTTATTAATAAGTTGAACTTTTGGCAACGGTGGTGAACCTTTAATATACGTGAAACCTATGGACATTTCTTATTAGTATAGCACGTACGGCCTTATACAAACATAAGGAGCCTTTAATTTTGACACTCTGGTTACTGGAAAATAGTCAAGTAACTTGCACTGCACAAAGAAATTCTTTGAATTTACATTCTTTGAAAAAAAGCAATTACTGGCTCAGACAAAAATATTTTTTTTTAAATTTTTGTACTTTTTTGTAGAACTAATAGTAAACTTCAATAAGTAAACGCGAACAAGCTACAAGGTCCTATACATTTATGCACTTCCTCATTCCTCATTTCTAACAACCCTCCTCTACTCACCATACTTTCACCTCACTGCATCGTAATCCACGTATTCATATTTTCATTCCTTTCATGTTTCCTGCTTTATAAATATCCATAAGACACAACAACAGCTTTTTCCTGTGTGTTATCCCATTGTTTAAAAGAGTGACGACATAAAGAATACTTGTTACTGTCGCCATCTATTGTGCGGTCCTATTGTTTGTGAGAGTGATGACATAAAGAACGTTTCTTTTTATCACCGACTAGTAAGTACCGACAATTCACAATATATTCATCCTTTAAACAATTTTGTGGTTGTGGTACCTCAAGAAGATCTATACTATATAGTAAAAGATATGAAAGGAAGTACAAATATGGATTATGTGGGGGGTTGAATTAAAAATGTTTACTTTGTATAATGAATGAATGAGAAATATATCGGTTTATTTAATTGAAATAAGCGTGGGTCGAGGCGATTAACTACTTCAACATACTACTTCGGATCCAAAGTTCAATACTGTTCAAATTGATGTGCGCAAAACATGAGAACAGTTGAGTGACATAATAGGTGGACGGCTTTTATTCTCAATGACTAGAGGCTGCAGTTGGAGTATATATTGAGAATTCACGTATTTATACTTGACACTTGCGGCTGCTTTTATCAGA
>NC_051847.1:20362237-20415637 GCF_002237135.1 Teleopsis dalmanni | reverse complement strand
CATTATGATTAATAATCTTTTTTATATATATTACATATTCAAATGTTTTTTCTATATTTTATAAAAAATATAATAACTACAAAATTGTAGAGAATTCAACTAACACTATTTATAATCATTTTTAGCTTTTATAAGATACGAATTACATTTTTTTAGAATATTCTATTAATTTGATAATTAACACCATATGCTCTATAATCAACGTTTTTCAAATATAAAACATTTCATACAGAGTAAAAAATAATATCAACGCGAAATAATCGCTCACGTTATTTATAAAAATTAAGCAGAAACTGCACATATGTACATATATAACCTTTTTATCTTTCTCTACAATAGTATGATTTCCACAGTTAATTTATCTAATCTAGGTATTATTTTATCACAATTATATAACTTTTTTTCTTATAAAAAAAAAAAAAAAATTCAAGCGATTAATAGCTTCATTAATTATAGAATAATCCTATACAATTTTTTTATCTAAACCAGTCTATAATTTTTATAGTATATATTAAATTAATTATGCAGTCAAAATAATAATACGATAGTCATTATTTATATTAGACACTTCTGATAATTTTTTTCTAAAATAATTATAATTTTTCCAAATTTTAAATACACTCTTTTAAACATTTTTTCTGTATGGTTAATAACATTAATGCATGTTTTTACTATTTTCTTAATGTTAATCAGTAAAAGAATTGTAAAGCTTTTAGCTTACGTAATTGAAGATAATCTCTTTACGTAAAGCGTGAAGGTATATTCAATAATAATATTAAAGTTCCAGTTTTATAAAGCATTGAAAGCAGAAATGTAATCATCAACAGCGACTAAATTCTCCAAGGCTTTGTCAACTGTAGTCTTTGAACCATCGCTGATATATTCTGTTCAAACGCAATACCCTATACCGTATTATGGTTTAATAGTAGACAATGATCCTAGCTTATATTTAAGACAATAGTACCTAACAAAAACTAATTATTGCTTATTAAATCTATTATATCTCATATATTATTTACAAGCGTTATATATTATCTTTTTTAAATGAAATGCTAATAAATTCTTAATTATATAATTAAATTTAAAAAAAAACTATAAACTGGTATAAGTTTAAATAGCCTTTTAAAAAACTCATCATCAATAAACATTGAAAAAATCCAACTAAATAATGACAATAAATTGCATATTAAATATATAATCAAACAAATATGAATATTGATTTATGAACTTATAGCTTAAAGTTCTTATAGTGATTCTAATGTACTAAACAAATGTATTTATTTTATTTACAAAATATTACGCTTTCATGATCTAAATAAACAATTAAAGATAGTGTTTACTTCTCATTGAAATAAAGACTCTTCACCCATTATTCAAAACGGAAATTCTCACCGATCTGATTGATCGCAATGTTTTGTTTCCCATTAATTTGTTTAAATATAAAGAACTTTAAATAAAAATTTGGTTTGCATACTCATTGTTATTTTCTATTTTCTATTTAAAATTTAAAATTTTCAATTTATTTGCATACCAACAATTATAAACAATAACCTATAAACAGAAGAAAGAATAGAGAGCATTCGCGCTTAGCAATTCATAAAATAAACAGAATTGAAAAATATATTCGCAAATCAATAGAGTTCGATCAGTAAGTAGCTTTTTACCCCTGAGTTTTAAAACTTTTTTTTTTATTAATAAATTCTGAACTTTGGTCTTTGTTTGAAAAAGCGACAAATTGTTCCTACCGTTTGCAATTGCACCGCTGAAAACGTATTGGCGCAAAAGTCAATTGATCTAATCTCAAATGGTAAAAAAAGTTTATGGCAACAATACTAATAAAGTGACAGAAAACGGTTTTTCTGTAGAATCATATATGACTGGAACTTGGGAAGCTTCGTACAAAGAGTAGAACGTCATCGTGCAACAACAACAAATTGTACATTTGATTAGAATCCAAGTTCGCACGTATTGAGTAATGTATAAAAAAAGTATTAACAAAACAAAAAAAGATTACAAAGCTAATGGATTCGAAGAAATACTTTAGGGTAGCGTAGCCAAAATGTTAAGAAGCTTTCTACAGAAAGTTTTTTCCAGAACGCATGACAGTATTTTCCATGCTGTTAATTGTAGCCCTTCTGTATTTTCTAGTTCACTGAATTAAACATACATTCAAGTTAAGTTGTGGACTGATGTTTGTGAAGCAATAATGCAAATGCAAAAACTATATACCTATAAAAAAAAAATAATAAATTTGCAATTAAAATGACTTCTTGTCTTGATTCTACCATATAGTGTTTAATAGCAAAATATCTATGGCAAATGAATTAAAGTAAATCTCCAGTAATTCGGAGAAAACTAGATAAAATAAAATGCATTATGTGCCTTGTAGTTCGGATCGACTACTGATTTACTAATCCTTAACACATGCTAGGAACATGTCTGATCATTGATCTTGGACACACTTTACTACGCTTTTTATCATTTAATTTATGGATTACTTTAATGAGTAGTAAATATATATAAGACTTTTCTTGTATTTTTAATATAACTCCCTTTATCCAAATATCTCAGTAATTCGAATTAATACTAACTTTAATCAATTCGGACTAGCAGGGTTCTATTTTATTTTAATTTTATAAATTATTTATTATTTTTGCAGTAGAACTATTTGTATGACGGATATATGAAGAACATAGTAAGTTAACTAAAAAATGAGAACATTGTCAATATCTAAATTGATTTATTGTAGTAAACGATATTGAATATATTTTCATGTTCATGTTTATATGTTTTTATATAGGTTTTGACTTAAATACAAAAATATGCAACTTGGCTCTGTTTACATTTCCATAATGACATGTCGCTGTGTCCAATCAACAACAACGCTCTTATCAACATTTTATTACTTATTGGTTAAACGAAATTATATGAAAGCTATTTACTTTTTAAAACAATAACCTTTTGTTACCATTTTAATTATACTTGTGATTTTTATTACTTTTAATTTTCAATAACATTTCAATTTTTAATTTCCATGTAATAATAAGAAACAATAAATGTTGAGTATGTTAAAATGTTGACTAGAGACGCAGCAACATTTTGCTAGAAACATGTCGCTCTTAGCATGCCCATTTAAAAAGTATTTATTTGCTCGTATTCTATTGCTAGGGAAATTTATATATATGAGTTTGTATTTTTATATTTTCACAATAACATTGATATCAAGCAATTGATTTTGTGTTACACATTATACTAGAGAATCCCTTAATATACAATTAAAATAAAAACTTCACTAACAGTAGAATTTAATTAAATATATATATTAAATAGACTATTTTTTATTATTTTACATTAAATATGTTTACAACCCCAACCTTCGAATGTATTTCAATATGCACTCCACAAAAGTTTCTTGCTTTTTTGCACATTAAAGACTATATAGTATAATATATGTTTACGAGTGCATAGAGAGTAGCCCTCTCATAGCAACGGACACCACTGGGGCTACCTTCCGCAATCGCTGCGTATTTATATTCAGTCTTTGAACAATTTTCGTCAGTTTGGTGCGCTGATATCGGGTACTGATTTCCTAAACAAATCAATCGTTGAAAGTGTAAGAATTAAATATTTACATAAGAAGTTTTTGTTTAGAAAAATTATAAAAAATTAATCTTCATATATAATATAATTTTACTATTAGAAATAATCTTCTTTTTGTGTGAACATTTTCATAACTTAAGTTATGCTATTACCACCTACTAAGCATATAAAGATTTTGTGAATAGTACATAAAAAGGTGTTAAAAATTTTGTAAACAAATACTTTGCAATAATTCAATTTTTAAGAAGATTTTCGTTTTCAAGTATTATTTTTCATAACTGATTAAAAACTAAATTATTTTTAGAAATTTTTACTTGATAGTTAGTTAGTTGAAGTAGAGGGAGGAACGAATCCTCCTCAAATAGCTAAGAAAGACGTTTTGAAACTATAATTCTTCATAATAATGGATAGAAGAGGGTCGAACAAAAACCAGCCAGAAGCATTTATAAAGACAAGAGTCTGGCCAATGCTAATACTGGAGATATCACTTAGTGTGTTAATATAACATAAATAACATAAAATTCTATTAAAAAACTTATTTTAAAGTACCATGAAGAACAATCACTATAGAACTCTACTCTACTAGTAGATATAAATATAAACATATATTGCTGCTACTTTTGTTGTTGTAACTCGGGTTATAACTCTTTTTCCTGTTAAACCCTCTTTTGAATGGTGACACCGCGATATAAGTTCAAAGTGGTGGCCTAGCGTCTTCACAACAAAAACATGACAGCTCCTTAATAATGTGTGAGTTTAAAAATAGTACTGCTATCATTGTTATTATAGCTCTTGTGGAAATTCCATAGTATTTTATGTGAACCCCGTGTTTTGCCTATCACTGTTATTATATCGCTTATGGGAACTCCCAATTATTTCTATACAACCCGCAATTCACTCAAAAGGGAAATATTTAATATCATTTTTAAACTAACCGTCTCTCTCTCTCTGATCTTCAGAGTCTAGTAATATGTGCGCAATTATCAGTACATTCATTATATTTTCAAAATATATAGTGCAAAATATCTTCTAGATTAGCACTTCTAAAACATTCTATCCAGTAACATTAGTACTTGTAAAATATGCAAGTACTATATATAAAAAATAGGTTTCTTAGTCACAATATAGCTAGATAAAATGCTATTTGCTTCAAACTTATTGATAAATATATTTTGGTTTATGGAAATTATTACACAAACAGAATTCTCTCTTCTCTAGAAATTTTTATTCAAAATAACACATGTGGTTTTGATTCTAGAAAAGAAATTAAAATAATGGACTATCAATGCCATATTATATCATATATTGTATTATAATAAATTATTATTATCAGAAAATAGAATTCTGTGAAATAGATAAAATTCAGAGTAGATGTGGATTCGACACTTCATTTAACCTAAATTTATGTATAAAAATATCATTAATTTCATTAAACAAAACCTTAGTCTTATAAGAATGCAATTAATGTGCATTCTAGGAATATTGAATACATACATAAATATTTTACGAATATTATAGGAAGTGCTAATAACAAATTTTTAGAAATCGTCGATTTTCACAAGCCTCTCTTGAAACGAATTTTTACCAGAAAAATCGTCCATCGTACGCCATTGACAGGAACAGATAGTAATCACTTGGTGCCAGCTACTATAAAGTGGATGCATAAGAACTTTCCAACCAAACTCCCGGTGCTTTTGGCGAGTCATTATCGATGTGTATGGCCTAGCATTGTCCTTTTGGAATACAATTTCTTCTATTGCTCAAAACTAGCCATTTCTGGGTGATTGCTTCCTTTAGGGAGTCCAATTGTTGACAGTACAGTTTCGAGTTTAGAGTTTTGCCGTAGGGTAGCAGCTCATAGTAGATGACTCCCTGCCAATCTCACCAAACATACAGTAAAACCTTCCTGACCGTCTGACCAATCGTTTCAGTTGGTTTATCACGATTCGATCACGACCATTTTTGCTTGAAAATGGTCGTTGGTCATAAAGTACCTAAGATCTTCAAAAGAACTTTTCCCTCGATTACTCGCTATTCTGCTTCATTATTCTGTGGCAGAGTCTATGCTTCCGTGTCAATACAGAAGCATAGATATGTTGACCTATTGTCGGACAAAAGAGAGAGGTCAAGCTGACAATCTAACGAACATATCTAAGTATAGCTGAAAAAATTGTGCAAATAAAAATTGTTGTCAGCTGCTTTAACTAAAGCGAAACGTGCTAAGTATCGCAATTCCGCCGCTAACCGCTTACTAGAAAGACATACTATGAAACTGGATCTACCCTATAATAACATTTGTCATGGTTGTGGCACACACAAACTTCAGTTCAGTCGATCTTTGGATCTACCCCATTAAAGTGGCCAAGTTTCTTCGTCTTGATCGTGCTTTAATTTAAGTCTCAACCATCCACAATCCATCCCCAATCCCTAAATATTCACTAACCCCCTCCTAACTCAACCATTCCCATTTAAATTCTAACCTTTGTATTCCTCTTGCAATTTCTTTATGTTATCTGCTTTTCAGACCCCCACGGTCTACAACAAACAGGAACAAGTCACTTTTTTCACTTTCTTCGAATGAGGAAGTTCGAGCTTTCAGGGTTGTCTGTTCGCTGACCACAGTGCCTCTTTGAGGGGTTCTTCTGTTAATCTATGGTATCTATGGTATTTTTGGCCCAATATTCCCTTGAGAACGTACTGGAATGAATGAATCTATGGTATCGCAACGAACCATTACTTAAGCTCAAACTATTGAACATTTTTGGTATTCACTGCCAGTTTGCCTCGTAGTTATTACTTTAAGGTATTCAAGACTCATCCAAATTGATTCTGGTGAAAAAAAACCACTTATAATTTTTATGTTATTTCAATTAACAATCTTCTACATATAATAATTTTATTGTATTTCATCGGTTGACTTTAAAACTACAATTTTTTCAATCTGAAATTTTAACTATTATTGATTTTATTGAATTTTTTGCATAATTTTGGTTCGCACAACAGCAATAAGAATGGCAATTGTTGTTACGTTAAGCGAATAAGTTGAACACATGAGTCACCACGACAGAAAGTCATTAAATCAAGCAACAGAATATCACAAATAGAATTTATTATTAACTTATAAACAAACAAGGGTGGAAGTCATTAGTTCAAGTAGACCATTACGCGAACTAACTATAAAGAGCCACTTAAAAGTTATTAGCCACTTTAAGGTTTTATTGCCATATATGGTATGCACTTCACATGAACGGACGCTAACAATTGCAGCGTAATCTCATGCACTCAAGATTCATGAGAGTTGACGCGGCTTATTTGCAGCGATTGCCGCAATCCGATATGATCGGATCTGCCTGTATCTCATATTTTTCCAAGTGAGAAGTTAAAGTTACATTACTGATTACTGATTACAGTTTACTGCAAAAGGCTGCATAACTGTAGATCGAAGCCAGTTTACACCAGACAAGTTTTCGCGCCTCAAGATTCAAGATTTTCACTGATTTCATTTACGATTGTTCAATACAACGTGATTAGGTAAGAGTTGAAGCAACTTGAAGTGACTTAAATAAATACAAACTCTAAACCAAAAATAACTTAAATCGTTTCCAACATTTTCCCCCGCACTCCAAGCACTTCTGGTAGCTTAAACAAACTCTATGTTAGTACCGCCGCGCTGCTGATGATGAATGAATTAGTTTGTTTGCGCTTTGATTATCGATTACACATCTCATCTATCAATCACGATCAATGAAGATCGCTGAAGATCGCAGAAGATCACTGTAGGAAAATGGTTTATATAGGCGACCTACTTACGCATTGGACTAGCTCGATCGATAGTAATAAACTTCACGATGTTACTACCAATGAACCAGTTTATAAACATTGCCCAGCGCTTCACTTGTCGAGGTCTGCTTGTCTGCTTGTCTGTTTGTCTGCACAAGTGCGCACCTATTGTTTACAGACGCACTGCGTTCAAATATCCACGCATTGGAATTCTCGTCTGGTCTTGAAGTTGGCAATTGGAATTCGTTGTTGTTGTTGTTGTTGTTGACGTTGACGTTGTGTTCAGTGCTTTTGTTTGTTTCTCTTCAATTTCTCAAGAGAAAGTTTTTCCACATGAAGTTTTGACATTCTTATTATGATTATTGTTGCTGCTGGCACTGTTGTGGCTGTTGTTGCTATTGTTGGCATACGAAACGTTCAATATTGTTTGTTGCTGATTTAATTTAAACGCTTTGTGTGCACTGCGTGTGGCAGCAGTAACGTCGATGTCGATGTCGACGTCAACGGCAAGCAAGAGCAGTGGCAATGGCGGTAATACTAACAACAACAACAGCAACAACAACAACAACACAAATATTGAAATCGAAATTGCTGCCATCGGCGTGTGTCTTCAGTTAAGTTCAGCCTTGGACTACCTGTGCTCATGTTTTCTAAACAATTTTCTACTTATTCAGTCTCGGTCTTCCGTACGTTCGAGTCAAATTGTGCTTCTGCTTCTTGCTTCTTGCTTCGAACCAGAATCGTTCAACCATACAACCTACAACAGACATAGTCAGTCTCTTCGATTGTCGTTATTGCGTTTAAAAAATTTTCATTTTTCTACTTAAATTTTAAGTTATTTTTGAAGAATTTCTACAGTGAACAGCAGGTGAAAGTTCTGTGTACGCATTCAAATTTTTAATAATTTTTTTTACTAAATTTCATTGTGTAAATTAAAAATAGTGTTTACAACAAATTCACTGCAAAAAAAAAATTAACACTAAAATAATTTTTAATAATATCTGAGACACTTAAACTTAAACATTAACAAATAAATATAAAAAAAAAATTATATTATTATGCATTGTACATAATTAATAAAAAAAAAAAGAAAATGGTTTCAATTTACAATAAAAATATATAAAAATAAAATTTTCATAAGAAATTAGCACTTATAAACAATATTTTATTATTTTATGTGAAAAAATTTTTTAATATATGGTATATAAGTTTCCTTGCCTTCTGCAATGCCTTCCTCTTAGGAAACACAAACTCTTAGGAAACTGAAATCATTAATTGGATCTTGGATCATTAAAACATTAATTTTAATTCATATTTTTTTCTATAAAATAATCTTCATTCTGAACTGAACACATATGTATGTCAGTAATGAAACTACACTTAATAATATTTTTCATGAGCCGACTTTAGAAGAAATTTTAAACATATAATAGAAAAATGATAATATATAAATTCAATATATGTTATTAACAAATATTTAAATGTATAATAAAAATATATAAATATAAATACTCTTCATAAAGTTATTAAAAATTAATAATATACAAAATATTTTTATTGAAGTATCTTTATTAACAATATAAACTTAGAAAATACGTTTTGTTCAATTAGTTCCCGAAATAGTATATGACAGAGAATTGAGTTATTATTTTTTAAAATTTTTATTTTTTTGTCATCTACAAAATAATGCCATCTATATGTTATATACTGGTGCTTGATTAATTTTTAGAAGTACCATTGTCAACATATTTAGTAGTAGACTCTTCAATAATTTCTTTCCTAATTCATCCTCTTCAATGTTAAGTTCATATTTAGAAGAACCTTATATAAGGCTACGCCTAGAAAAACAGTTGTCTTAGCAATTAATTTTTAATTTCATATTACCCGTTACTTTTCAGTTACTTATTAATGTAATCCAAAGCACTAAATATTGAGATCCAATTAAATTTCGAGAGAAACAAAAGAGTTGGATTTGGACTAAGACTAGCAAATGGATTATTCTAGTGTTGTATTTTTCACCATTCGAAAAAATTAGTTCAAGTATGTGAAATTTTTTTAGATAATAGTAATTTTATTCATTATTCTGTAATTTCACAATTCATGCTGTTGAGCTATTCCCATTAATTACACACCAGACAACATCAAAAAAATGAGGCGTCAGTATTGCCACTTTCATACATTTTGTAAATCTAGGTAAAATACTACAGCTAGCAATAAATTTTTTAATTTCTTCCCCGACTCAAGGAACTCATTGCGTAGCTCAAATACTGATTTTGCGAGTAGAAAAAAATAAGAATGAAAAAAAAGGTTCTATTAGCTTTTACTTTCTTAAAAAATTCACCGACTTATGTTAAAATACTTGTGATAAAATCCCTATACCAATTTCCATAGTACGAAAGGATATAACTTTAACCTGAAAAATGGAAATTACTAAACGATTGGTCAAATAACTGTGTAGAAAGTGTGATTATGGATTATAGTTCTAGAAGATCACTAACTACCCATAGTTAATGACTAAAAGTTACTCATATAATTTAGTCTAGTTCCATGACCAGTAACCACTCATACCCAACGACTAATACCTGTTTTAGTTTCAATATAGCAAATAAATCTATCAATGCTAACGATGACACTAACTGGGCTACAACATTTACAATGCAAAATACTGAGCAACAACAAAAACATAATTATAATCAAATTACAAATCTAGCCGTTATTGATAAATATACTGTGTGAAACGATCTATCTTCAATCTTTATTTTTATCTATCTTTAAACGATTTAAATTTGAATGTAGTTTTTATCAAAAAGCAAATCTAAGCACTACTAACACCAATACTAAATTAAGTCAAACATTGAAAATGGTTAAAAGTACAAGAAAAAAAATATATCTAATCTGTTAAAAATTCAACTGAATTAAAAAAAATTAACTAATGACTTGTAAAATATACTTTCTTCTTTGTTGCTATTGTATTGAATTTTTAATATAAACAAAATTAAATTAAATATAATAAATCTTTTTTCACAGTCAACGTAACATATTCTTACATTGACTGCCATTAACTCCCATTACTTAGTGTACTAATTAATTATTTATAATAATAATAATAATAATAAGCCTTACTCGACGTCAAATATTTCGAGCAGCCTCTTATACTGGGCATATACTGTCTATATTGCAAGTCGCTTCCATCTTTCGCGCTGCAACGCTACGTCCTTTGTATCAGTAATGTTGTTTATTCTAATTAATTACTTATTAATTATTAATTAATTACCTTATCCTATCACAAGCTAGACAATTCTTAAATATTGTAATTTAATTAACTTAAGTACTACAAATGAGATCCTAATGCACTATTTCACCTCTTTTACGAGTATGTGGTGTATGTATCAGACTTAAAGGGTCGTCTTCCGCTAGTTTATCTAACGACTTCATCATTAATATTTCACACTTGATATGATATCACATGACAAGTAAAAAATCCGATTGATAAAAAAGGTGGTAGACTCCCATTCATGGGAAAGAAAGATGACCGAAGATCTCTTGTCCAAGTTTTACTTGAAATTACGTAAACTTGCTTATAAGTTACAGCTTTACTTATTTTAACACTATATTATTTAATTAATCGCAAAATTTATCTTTTAATTATTTTCTTATAATATAAAATACCGTATTAATTTTTAAAATAAAAAATATATTGATCAATGTATATGTATATTAATTATGCCTCAATATTTTTTTCATTTCAGACTTTCTTAGTTAATAACTATAATATCAAAACTAACAATTTAATTGTATATAACTATCAATAAATTTATTAAATAAAAATTGAAATTATGTCGTGGCCTGAAAATGTTGGTATATGCGCTATTGAAGTCCTCTTCCCTTCACAATATGTTGACCAAACCGAGCTAGAACAGTTTGATGGTGCATCAGCTGGAAAATACACAATTGGACTGGGTCAAGCGAAAATGGGTTTTTGCTCGGATCGAGAAGATGTTAACTCACTCTGCCTAACGGTTGTAAGTCGTTTAATGGAGCGACATCACATAAAGCCTACCGAAATCGGTCGATTAGAAGTGGGCACCGAAACAATAGTTGATAAATCGAAATCTGTGAAATCAGTGCTAATGCAATTATTTGCCGATAGTGGCAATACAGATATTGAAGGAATTGATACGACAAATGCATGCTATGGTGGTACAGCTGCATTATTCAACTCAGTCAACTGGATTGAATCATCTAGTTGGGATGGTCGTTATGCATTGGCAGTTTGTGCAGATATTGCTGTTTATGCAAAAGGAGCTGCACGTCCAACTGGTGGTGCTGGCGCCATTGCAATGCTTGTGGGACCAAACGCCCCCCTCGTTCTTGAACGTGGTTTAAGGGCAACACATATGGAGCACGCCTATGATTTTTATAAACCAGATCTCAGTTCCGAATATCCGACTGTTGATGGTAAATTATCTATACAATGCTACCTCTCTGCACTTGACACGTGCTATCAATTATATCGTAAAAAACTCGAAAAAAGAAATCCTAAAGCCGCCGATTTGGGTTTAGAAAATTTCGATGCAATACTCTTTCATACGCCATTCTGCAAATTAGTGCAGAAATCTGTAGCACGCTTGTGCTTTAATGATTATTTACTAACAAACAAGGAAAAGCGTGCCAGCAAATATGTTGGTTTAGAACGTTTCGATAACTCCACACTTGAGTCAACGTACTTCGATCGTGATGTGGAAAAAGCTTTTATGACACAATTTAATAATGTATTTGAATCGAAAACCAAAAAGTCCTTACTACTCGCCAATCAAGTGGGAAATATGTATACGCCGTCTGTGTACTCTGGTCTTGCTTCGCTTTTGGTCAATGTCAATTCTGCGGAGCTACTTGGAAAACGTATTGGAGTATTTTCATACGGCTCGGGTTTAGCAGCCTCGATGTACTCCATTGCAGTTACACAGGACGCAAAAGCTTTCGAAAAATTTGTACAAAAATTGAACTATGTTTTGCCAGCACTGAACTCAAGGGAGAAAGTAGCACCAGAAACTTTTTCAGAACTAATGGAAGTAAGGGAGAAGAACAACCATGCTGCACCCTACACGCCAACCGGCAGCATAAGTGCGCTATTTCCAGGCACATACTACCTCAAAAATGTTGATGAGTTACATCGACGTACCTATGAACGCACGCCTACCATTTCAAATGGAGTTCACTAAAAATATGGAGCAAAGGATAGCTGTAGTACTTCCTGCAAAAGGAAGGTAACTGTTTGGACGTTGTGTAATTTAAACGGTGCTTTAAGTGGAATTAGCTTTAAGGTATTTCTAACCTGATATTAACTGCCCACACATCTTAATTAAAATATTTTTTTTTTACTTTCAGATAATGCACTTCATTAAACAGTTTGAATTCATAAAATAGAAATCGTGTGACAATAATTTATTTATATTTTAATGTACAAAACTTAATTTTAACTATTTGTATGCATGACAGAATATTATACTATATATAATGCAAGTATATAAATTACAAATACTTTAGGTTGAATAATGCTATATGTTAAAAGGGAGGTACATTAATTTAATATTAATTGTTTGTATTATGGACATTAATGCACCTTCATTGGTTCAGGGTTTTATTGTTTAGTTATTATGTATAGGCTTTTACTGCTTGTTAAATATTTTAATTTATAAATATATGAATGTATATGATTTTAAGGAAATATATATGAAAAAATAATTTACTACAAATAATTACTGCTCAAATTTAATATTTTGTTATCAGAAATCTAAAGAGTCTTTCTCACTAAAACACTTAAGAGTTTATAAATATTGAATATGTAGTTACAGTGTTATTATAAGGATTTCAATTTTTTTTTCGATTGTTTACCACTGGAATTGCCCCAACTACTCCATACTCTTAATTAGCCTGAAACAATATTTGGAAACTAGTTGCTTATTATATGATAAGGTAGTCAAACATATGTAGCATGCTAGGTTGATTGATGATTATACAAATGCCTCTAAAGGACGTCGTCGTATTGATAATAAGTAAATTTCACTTGCAACAATTTATTAAAAACCTAAATCTGGTATCACGGGAATCAGAGCCCTCAGTTCCTACAGTCTTAACCTAATTTGGACTCCTTTAAAAGAATATTGTGATGGTTGTGCTTAAAACTAAACGTACACGGTTTGAATGACAGTATTTATTTACTTTTATTAATGTGGAGTTACATTTTCCAAACTATTGCCACGAGCTGAAGAAGTGCAGAGGTGTTAGATAAACAATATACCTAACTAAAGATAAAGTTGGCTACAAGCCTTTTTAAGCAGTCATCCACTTGGTAAATCTCCTGGACTTTCTCATACATATAGTACAACGTTTCATTAAGTAGAATATTTTCATAAAAACTTCGCAAAAAATATAGTGCTAATATATATTCCGTTGTTTAATACATTTCAATTCGAATCGACGCAAATCGGAGTATTAGTGTATACTCCTATATAATTATTGGTATTTCGTAAAGAAAGAAAAAGAAAAAAAAAAAGAAAAATTTTACGAAATTCGTACCGCATAGATGATAGCCTTATATAGTATACATAGAACTTCATTTATTAACATTATCCTACAATTAACAACCAGATAGAATAATGGTTCAAGTTACTAAAAAATTTAAATAAATAAAATGTTAAAATTGCATTTTCTACTGTAGTTCATATTTTTTTCCATGACAGGAAATAATCAAGCAATATAAGCTGATGTGACTGATAGGATAGCGAAAATCCTAAGTACATACTTAATTACCGGAAAACACATTCCATCGATGTACTTTAACAAAACATTAGTAGATGCATTAGACTTCTACTCGATTTTTGTATAGACAATACCATTTTGTTATCAATTTATTTATATGTAGTTATAGGTTCACTTCAAAAGATATTTCAGCCTCAGCAGACCCTACTTTGGCTATGCGTTTGACTAGAACGACCAAAAATTGTACCACTATTTTGAGATTTTAATATTACTATTATTAAAAATATGATTATTTCTTTGAAGTGGCTCTTGGCCGTCGATGGGAAGTAGCTATGATACGTAGAATAAACCGCTTCCCGATTTACTGCATTTATAGAACGGTGTGCTCCTCTATTTGAGATGAAGAGAACTAATCGTTTTATGTAGTATATGTACTATATTAATGACGTTTTTATATTCTATTGTTTGTCATAATAGAATTATAATTTATGTTCCTTATAATTAGTAGGTATATTCGATTAAGTATGTAAACGAATATATTCAACGTATTTAAGAACTTGTTAGGCTCTTAACTATTAAAATAATTATCTGTTAAATATTTTATTAAATTTAAGTTCACTAAACAACTAAAAAATGTTTGGTTTTATTTTTAAATATTTTATTACATTTTATAAAGCAGTAAATTTAAAGAAAGTTACACCTAAAAAATAAAAATGAATATTGAGTAAAAACTTTATGAAAACATTTTGAAATCTATTACCATTAGGATTCACGCGTGTTTCAAATGTGCTTATCGACTTAAACTTTCCCAAACGAATTTTTGAATCAAACAAATCCTAAAATAATATTTGTTTATTAAAAAAGTATTTGCATATATTATATAAATGAATATGCGTACCACAGCACTATATCCACGGATATTTCGTAAACCAATTTCTTGCAATATAAATTTAGTGGTATAAGGTGCGCCATCGGTACGGCGGCTAACAAATGCGACAGCGTATGAATATTCACCTGAAGTGCTAACAGGGGTGATAGGTCTAGTCCAAACCTGTAAGAAATTAAAAATTCACTTTTACTACAAAATTTAACAATTAATATATAATGTACAAAATCTACCTCAATATTATTTCTGAGAGTTACACGGCGACCTTGTATACCTAAAGGATCTTGATCTACAGCAATGATATCTCTGCCAAAAATAAATGCTCATTTATTGCAATTTGTGTATATGTAAGCATATAAGTACTATAAATAGATTTTATACCTATTTTGTAGAATTGCTTTTATTTCTGGTCGCACAGCTGCTAAGTCGTTTGACATTATCAATGGCGCAGCTAATATAGACCAAATTGCCATTTGCAATTTACTTTGATCATAGCTAAGACCGTAGTTACCTAAAATTAACTGGGAAAGAGATTTTATATAAATAAATATTATTTTATATACCATATCTTATATCTTATTATGTACCATATCTGGATCATTCCAATGACCTGGTCCAGCATGTGGTTGTATGCGATCTTGATTCTTTGAGAAGTAGTCCATGATATGCGCAACAGATTCAAACGAGTCATCGATATCATCCCAATTGCGCCATAAATTACAATGCTCTTTCAATGCTTCATAATTAGGCTGAATAAATTTATTTATTTATAATTATTCTTATAATAAATTTATTCATTTGTTATCTATATTACCAATTTGCCTTCGTATTCTTGATATACCGGCCAACTACATGAGTAAACCATTGAACGACCAGTCTTATTAAGTAAACGTCCAAATTCTGGATAACCTTGATCCATATCGTTGATATTGGCATAACAACCATCTAATTTAACATAATCCACATCCCAATCGGCAAATGTTTTAGCATCCAATGCCATGTGATTAATTACACCTGGATAACCTGCGCAAGTATTTGTGCCATAATCTTGATATAAACCGAATTTTAAACCTTTCTGATGTATCTGTAAGTCAAGAAGTTACAGTAATTTCAAATAAATTATCTTTTTTTCATAATTTTTATGTAATGCATACATAATCAGCCAAAGCATTAAGTCCACTAGGAAATCGTATGGCGTCAGGTACCAATTTTTGTGTGACATTATCACGATCCTTCTCTAGCCAGCAATCATCAATGATAACATATTCATAACCAGCATCTGCATATCCTTCAGAGACTAACATATCCGAAGTACGTTTAAAAAGTTGTTCACTATAAGGTTAACAAGATATTTGTTAAGTGGAATATATCTTATATAAATTATTTCATCTTATTTTATTATTATTAAATATTAATATGGTATATATAATTATCTTCAAAAGAAATTGATCACGTCAGTGAGAACATATTTTAAATTCATGTGATCCATTTTCAATTATTTTTATTACTTTGAATTGTTTAATAATTTTATTTCAATTTACATTAATTTAATAGATCCCAACAGACTTAAACGTGATCTTCAAATTATATTAAATGTTTTTTATTCGGATTGAAGTTTTATGTAGCTTTAAGAAAGGACAGTATATCTGTCTTTATAGAACTTGAAATTTTTTAACAAGTATCAGGAATAAAAAGAATATGGAATACCTTCGATCACACATTCCAAAATTTTCTCTTGCAATTCAAAAAAAAAAAAATCATTATTCTACAAGTATCATTAAATATTAGATATTAGAAAATTAAATATTAGAAACATTAAATATTAAAGGATCTACTAGCTGTGCTTTGTAGCTCCCTCTTGTTTAGTTAAGCATGGCTGCTGAAGCATGGCTTCATTGCCTTCTTGTCCATCAATACTTGGGACTTATTTTAACTGGAAAGTATATAACTATGAATAGTTCTCATAAGAAATTAATAATAGTTACTACTAAGTAATTAGTAATAGTTGCTAGTAAGCAAGTAGTTATAACAGTAACTAATAATAATTACTATTTAGTAATTACTATTTCGTAATTAGCAATAATAACAAGTAAGTAACTAGTTCGGTTACACAATTTATAAAAATTACTTAAAAGGGATTCAGTGTTCTACTGATAAATACATTTATTTCCATATTCGCTAAATTAATTAAAAATAATTAATTTTAATAATTAATAATCGAAATAGAGTCCAAACCGAAATAAAGAGTGCCAAAAAAATATTTACTTGAATCAAAGTTTCTGTCATTAAACCCGATAACCCATAAGTGCTTTATGACCTCGATTGAAGCAAGAAATTATAAAAATTATAACTATACTATAGTGTAGTCATAGATTTACAATGTTAGAGTATTTTTTGTTTCTATCTATCTCTATTGTTTGTTCGATCTGTTGATCGTTTCTAGCAAATGGATAAAAATACTACAAATAGAAAGATGTTTGAATTGGTGAATGCTGGTGTAAATTGTGGCGAATTCGATAAAAGATCTAGGTGACACGACAGCAAGCCTCTAAACGGGCGTGTTAGTATAACCTATTGGATACGACTAAGGATGCTATAAATCTATAAATACCATCTCTCTTGCTACTTGTACTTTACCAATTCACAATACTCTCTTGTTTCTTGAAATTTAAATTGAAAAAAAACTGTGATATACACCTGGTTCAATTTTTCAAAGATTAAACCTTGAAATTCCACATTAAGTAAATTTAGGTTCAAGCCAAAAATATAATTAATATAGTAGAGCATTTTAGTAGAGTAGAGTAGAGTATTTAAACCAATAAAAATATTTTTGAAATAAGAAGAAATAATACAAATATTATTGATTTTGAGTAGAAAGGTACAATATATTATTTTTATATACTTTAAAAAAGAATAATCCATATTAATTAATTTATTTATTAACTATTGAACTATTCGCAGTATTTTGGTTTTATTATCTCTTATATTTCTCGTAAATAAGGCCGACAAATCTCTAAGAAAAATATCGAAAAATACCACGTTATGTCGCGTATAGTGGTTTTTATCTGTTTTTTTATTATTTTTAATTCTAAATAAACTAATTAATTAAAAATTTCAATAAATTAATCAAATTTTTGTTGTTGCTTTTTCATTACTCTTCGAATCCTTCTAGTTTCTTTTTATGATAAGACGCGTCAGATTCCACAAAAATTATTAACATTAAGAAATATAATATTTTTAATTTATATAAAAAACATATGGTATAATAGTCTTCTTTCATCCCAATTGAAGTCTATGACAAAATAAATATTTTTGGTACTTTCGACTATATAAAAATTTTTAATTTTGAATCAAAAACGACGAATACTTTTTGCTCAAGCCAATATTTAAGTTTTTTGCTCTTGTATGGCATAATCTTTGTAATCCAGTTCTTATTCCAGCTTTAGACATTGATTCTTATAAAGACTACTATCAAAAGTAAACGAATAAATAGCAAATTAAGAGAGAAATTAATGGAATAAATCTTAAATTAAAAATAAATTATTTCTTCGTATAAAATATTAATCAAGAGAAAAAATCTGATCTATTAAAAATTTCTTAGAATTAAAGGTATTTCGTTGTATTCAAAACTTGTGTTGCTTTTAATAATTTTTAAGTGACTTAATTATTTTAAGTTATATCATACATTTTTATTTTTTATTATCAATATAAATTAATTACTCTGATTTAATTATTTATTTTAAGCTATATTGTACATTTTCATTATTTATTATTAATGTGAATAATTATTGAAAATTATTTGATTTATCTCTTATCCTTAATAAAACTTTCAAATCTTTCACAAATAATTTCAAGTACACACCTTATGCACTCGTTAGGATATTTTTCACAATCGGTGATACAACGGAAACGTTCCCAATGCATCCAGCCCATGGGTGGTGTCCTAGCTAAACCATTTTCTAAAGCGGCAACATAATTTAGAACAAAAAGCACTAATAGTAAATATTTTAGAACATTTTTAAACATTTTGAAGCACTTCTTTTAATTTTCACTTTTTTTTTGAAAAGTCAACACCTGAGAACCACAACCCACTGAATGAATCCTTTCCCAAGCGAAGCAATGATTTTATAGTTACAAGTTGCATAAAAATTTATCTTTGAAGTGCATAAGTGAGTTCTCATTGATAAAACTACGAGTAACAGTAAAAGATATCGTCACACAATATTGTTTCTATAATTGTTTTGGAATTGAAGCTCTTGGAGTGTGTGCCACTCCAAATCAACCGAATTTATAGCGAAGAAGAAATCCGCACAGCGTGGAACCGCGCACTGCGTTCTTATCACTTCTAGTTTCAATTTTTTTTCTACGTCTAAGTTCAGTGGTCGAGAGCTCAACGGGCCTGTTTATTATTTATTTGTAAATACCGTTTCTTATGTACAATAGTTTATTTATATACTGCATATTCTGTATATACTCGCATAAAAAACTATTTGAAATGAGCCACTTGATACTCTCAAAAATCGAATGAGCAACGCGATTGTGTGATTATTTGCCCCCGCACTGGCGAACTGCTTGGTTTTAGTGATAAGCTAGAGCTAAATGGATCCAATTATGTATATGCAGTTCACTCGCTATAGTGGGACTTGTTATTGTTTGTTTTTGTTAGTGCCAATTACTTTCCGCTGGTTTCGTTTTCATCGAAATGCAGAAATGAGAGATAAGCTAAGCCGGCTTCGCCTTGATAGTGAAATTAAGAACAAAACACAACTGAGAAATACTGTAAAGCAAGTGCAGTGGCTCACAATATATTTCAAAAGAGGATTTCTTTTTATTTTGAATACTCTAATAACAAACATCAATGCTCTCTTAATTCTATTCTTATACAAAGTTACAATATCAGTTAAGTTGAGAATCATTATATATAGATTCCCATAGTTACAACTTTCTAAATTTTATAGTTAGTGGGCTTTAGTGGTGGAAAAACGTTTACTTCTTTTTAAATGCAGTACAGGTACTGTTTTGTTAACCTAAATCCGTTTATAAATTTCTTAGTTTCTGAAACTAAATTGGAAGATTGATAACCATGATTATTTTCTGAAGATCCATATTTAAAATATCAGCCAGGCTCCCACCTTCTAGTTGCAATCGAATCGAATATTATCAGTTTTCTTAAAAAAGATATAGATAATAATATTTATGCAACCAATATTTAAAAAAATTTACTGAAACTCATAGACTACGAATTATAAGTGAAGAAGAAGATATGGTGAAAACTGCGTTTTACAAAGCCACAGTAATAACCGAATCTAGCGGATATTTAGGCCAAACATTATATAAAATACTGATTTAAGATTCAAAATTAAGCAACCACCAATCACTAAAATTATATTAATCGAATATATAAATGACTTGATAGCATTCAAAGCGGACTTACAGAAGAATTTTTTAAAAAAAATAGCTTGGTAATAAACCTCAAGACAGAAGAGACCCAGGTGTTGCACCACACATGGAAAATGCATATAGAAACAGACCTCCAAAGAACTTATAAAGAAACTTCGTCAAGTTAAGCAATTAATTTATTCAACTCTGTGCCGACTAAGTTCATTAGAAACTATTTATAACAACCCTATATTTCCTGAAGGAATTTTAAGAATTAAATTTACATAAATATAGTTATGTTAATAGTTTTATAATAATTTTATGAGACATAATATTTTGCATTTACTTTATTTAAAATAACTTAATAACAATTAAAACTAAACCAATTTATTTCAATAACAACCGATTCTAGGGCATCAAGTTCAAGTCTTAAGAATGCAGAACAAAAAATAGAGGGTCTTTCATTCCTTATAGAAGCAACTTGAAGGTAGTATAATAAATATGACTGTGTTTGTACTGATCAGTACACTAAGTTGGTCAATAAGTTCATTTCATACTATTAAAGAAGATTTAACTTTTATTGGCATTTCAATATTTCATATCTTATAAGAACGGAGTCAAAATTTCTTTACGATTTCATTTTATTCTTAGTTTATATATATTCATATATTGTATACAATAAAGATTTCGTCTAAAACCTAACAAAGCATAGCTATATAGCGCTACTTATAAAAAAAAATAACATCTCCTTTCTTAGACTTTCATTTCTTTCTTTGAGGTGCTGGAGACCTGAGACGAATAGTCTAATAATTTTCCTGTTTCTTGTATTTATGACAAATTGAACTACTGACTTGCACTTGATTGAAAGTTTTGTATTTTTAAATATAAATATATTAAATACATATTTACACAGTCGCAATAAACAAACTTTTTGAGCTACGTCATCACTTCTTGCAAATTGACAAAGGCAAGGAATTTTATAATATAGGTTTTATGTATTTTGTCGCCTTCGATTGTTTTTATTATTTGTTTATTCTCCAGTTTTTATGTAAATTGATATTTATTTAATATATAAATAACTTATATAGAAAGTCTTTGTTTAGTTTCAAGTGATTCTTATGTAGATATATCACTCTATATAGTGCTAGCAAGAATTTCGCACCTACTATCGTCCTAGACACCCTACAACAAATATATCAAGACCAGCTGATAAAGACACTCTACAACTAATAGATCAAAACCATCTGATAAAGACACTATACAACTAATAGATCAAAACCAGCTGATAAATATATATAGTATGATATATATATATATAGTATTATATATATATAGTATATTTTGTTCGTGTCGCCAAAATCGATGAAAATGCTTCTGTTAAAAATATTTGATTCGCGATCCGTTAGTGGCTAACTTGGACCTATTTATTTTTAATGGAAGTACTATAAGCTGACGGCACAAACTACTGCCAACTGGCGTTAGAGAGCCAATGTCGGTCTGGTTAGTTGAGACTACTGAACATAGGCTTCTCTAAAGTTTTACTAAATAAATTATAAACTAATTATATAATTTCTTATATTAAAATTTTAATTAAGAATTTAATGTGCTATGACAAGACATCTGTTTTCAATAAAAAAAAAGGTAATTAACACTTTCAAAAAAAAAAAATTATTTTTTTAAATAATGAGTTCTGGAGTACATCATGCAGCTGCTTTGTATATCGCCAAATATCAATCAACATATCAATTAAAAATTTTTTTAATTTGATTTAATAATTTTAATCACAATCTATTATTCGATATATTCGATATACATATATCTGTTTTTTATACCTATGGGAGTTCCACAAATAATACAAAGTAATCAATAACATTGATCTAACATAATATACAAAAGTTCATTTATTTTATTTTATTTTATTATTTAATTAAATATGAATAACTTACGAAATATACAAATGTTTCCAAATAGGTACTCAAATTTCAAGAACCTTTTGTTTTGGAGGTTACTATTTATTTAATAAAATCTAAAAGTTATACTAACCTAGAAATTCCGATCGAAACGATAGATTTTTTAATTTTCATATTAGAACTAAAAGTGTGTTGTGTTCAAATTTTGTACTCAAGAAGAAGAAGAAAAAGTACACAATCGTATGGATGAATATCTAAAAGAGAGGTTGTATAATTTTGACCCAGTTCTGAACAAGTTGTTGACAACGGCAACCGCAATAGAATGTACTTACTTCACTTAAGTAATTAATATTTGCTCAACAATTTATTTTAGTACGAGTAATATAATATATATACGTATTGCATTTAGTGATTGGATTGCTCACAAGTTGCCGCTAATAAATATTTCAAATTGCAGAAATACTCGTACGTCCAAATCGGCAATTACAATCAATCAATCTATTATCGTTTCAGTCAGATAACAATAGCACTCCAAATTAGCTTTGGATGATTGAAAATATTGATTCTAGCTCAGATGATATGATAGCTGAGCAGATATGCATGCCACTTGATAATATTGACCATAAAAATGCCAACATAAATGTTATCTATTGATTCAGATTATATATTGTTCATTCAAATGTAAGTCTGTAAATAGACTACAATAACCGGAGTAGGTATGGAATATGTTAGGTGCATCTATTATGATCACTACTTAATTACATTACACTGTTGACAAATTCATTTCGGTTTTGAGTACTTTGACTATCGCATAATAGTTTAATAGCAAGTAATATCAAAGAACGTTTACTAGAAAATATCACCAGAGAGCAAGAGTACTGCAAACCACAATTAATCCCAACCAAAATAAGACAATCAACCTTTCAGATAAAGACTGGAATATCTTCCATTAGACAGTTGTTAATATTGGGCAAAATCAATACCAACCACTACAATATTCTATTTATAATCCAGATCAACTGCAGATATGACTAGAAATCTCATCCTGTTCTAAATATATTCACAAATTCAGTGACTGCATTTGGCTAAGAGACCTTCTAAACCTTCAGTTTAGAAAATATCCTACTAATTCATTAATATTTAAATTATAAAGAACGTATTAGACTAAAACTAGAGAAGTCTCTACTCATAACTCAGGAACTCATTCAACACATTTTATTATATATTCTATCATTAAATAATTAAAGATATAATTACAAACAGTTATTGAAAACTTACTATAGTGACTTATTTAATACGAGATGGAAAGATTCAACTATATACATACATCTATACGTACCTTGGCTTCTTCTCAATAAGAATCTGTTTATATCATTGAGATAGCAAGAAAATACATCAGTCCTTCAGTACTTAAGAACTAACGAATTACATTTGGTTAGGTACCTATTCTTAAAGATCGAATCTTTCTTTCAATGATTCCTGCTACACTTGTAAGAAAGTAGTTGCCATTTTCTAAATTTCATTTTTTAGGGACTTAAGCAACTGTGGAAGCTCTCCTTAGCAATAATTCAAGCAGAATGTACCATATTTATCACTTTCTAGATTAACTTTATAAAGGCAAGACTTCTTAGGTAGCTGTAGGACTTCATCTAAATAATCTCTGTAGATAGCCCATAAAGATGATAGGTCAAAGTAAGTTTGCTGTTGAATCACTATTACTATTAAATAAATACATTTGCTTCAGTTTAAACCTTCCTTTCAATGATACCTACCGTAGCTCTGAGAAAGTAATTGCCACTTCACATTATTCTGCTGTAGGACTTCCCCTTACCAATGATTCTTATCGCAGCTTCAAGTAATTGTCATTTTTAGGTTTACTTTTTAGAGGATTTTAGTCTACTATATAACCTCTACTTAGCGATATTTTAGAACGACACATATATCTTAAAGTAATAAGTTTCCTTAAGTGTCATGCTAATAGAATAATTTTTGGCGCATCTGTGAGAAGGATGAAAAACTGGGTATTAGTGGCTTTGTCATTGTCAAACACATACGCTTAAAATATAAAGCATAGTTTCAAAACACCTTAGTCAGCTATCAGATCTCTCTTTAAAGAAAATGTCAAACTTTATTGAATTTTCCAAAAAATGTTCACCCGTTTTTGTTTTATAGGGCACAACATGCATGGGTTAATGAGTGTTTTCGTACTAATGCGTCTAAATAGATTCTTAATATCCCTTACCCTGCTTGATACGATAATAGCTGGTTATATTGTTATGTATGTTTCTAAATAGTATTAAAGGGAATAGGGATTTTCAATTGAGTTAATGCTTACGCCTAAAAACATTCCCTATCTATTCCTAAGAAGTCTTGAGGAAGGGAAATGACAAGAAACCAGTAAATTATACTGTAGAGATATGATCAAATAGATATACGATATTTATTTAGTGTTGTCCAAAGAAATAATGTTTCTAAATAGTATTAAAAGGAATAGGGATTTTCAATTGAGTTAATGCTTACGCCTAAATACATTTTGTATATATTCCTAAGAAGTCTTGAGGAAGGGAAATGACAAGAAATCAGTATATTATACTGTAGAGATATGGTTAAATATGTATATGATATTTAGTTTGTGTTGTCCAAAGAAATAACCAAAACTTGAAACGTAGAATTTTGTACAAAAAAATAAAAAAAACTATTTACATGCATATATACATATGTATATAATAGACGCTTGAAGTACGTGATATTCACACAAATAAAAAAAATTATTATGATATTATAATCACGTACAAGCAACTATTTTCTTTCCGAACATTCATTTTTGAATTGCGTTATTTTTTAATAATATAAATAGAATACCAATACTTTCAATGTAAATTACATTAATTAAATCAAAATTTTTCATATTAAGATAATGAATCACAAATAGGGGAACTTGTTGCATTAAATTATGATTACGATTTACATGCAACAAAACGAACTGTTCTCAAACTGTACAACAATTTTCTGAACTGTTATAAGTGAGTTACTTAATCTTGGGTTCAGTTATCTGTTGGTAGACATTTCATATGAAAACAATATTTGCAAAAATATATGTAAACACATTACATTGATCTTATATGATATTCAAAACAAAAATGAAATATTTATAAGAATATTTTTTAAAGCAATAATTTTTATAACAAAATAATTTTATAACAAAAATAGATGTGAGTAAAAATTTCAGGTAATTTAAAACTTTTATATTGTACTTATATTTTTTTTGTTGCAATGACTTTCAAACTTTGTCAACTGTCAAAATTGCATAAAATATCCCAATCACGTGAATTATTCTTTATTCCTTTTCATAATTTTACGTATTATTCTTCACATCATATTTCGTCTATGTTGAATTTTTTTCAGTGCAAGTGTCTGTCTTTGCTGTATCGCCATCGAATTGATTTAGGCAGTGAAAATTTTTTCAGATAATTTTCCTCCGCACAAACTCCATTAGTACGTAATTTAAAATAGACCAATTTTAAGTGAATAATCATAATTCAAATTTTGCTGTGTAATAAAATAAAAGTAAGTGTCGAATAGAATGTAAAATAAACGAATAAAATATATGACTTTTAAGTGTATAAGAAAAACGACTTGAAAAATAATGAAATGCCTATTTATTGGCTAAATGTGCATATAGTATATACTTAAATTACTATATATAATATAATTGTTATGATTTTAAAATCATGAAAGTGCCAGCAATTTCCAACAAAATAAGCAAGAATGAAAATCACCTGCTCCATTTGCTACGTGCAAAATAATAATTTTTGAAATATTTTAATGAAGTTTAGTGAATTTATCTTTAAATACAAATCTGTTAAAAGGAGTTTTACGATTTTATTTAGAAATAAGCTAACATTGTTGGTATACAAAAAAGCCTTGTTGAAAAATCTGGGAAAAAAAAAATGTTTTTATATTTTAACTCGTGAGCGAATGAAAAAATTATCGATCCAAAGCTGCTGTCATGTGACTGTCATCAAACAGCTGACAACGTCTTGCTCACCTTCTGGCGTTGCTGCTGTGGTGAATATCTCGTGCTGCTCCTCTGCGGCAGCTAATGTCAAATAAATTGTTTTGTGTTATTGGTTGCTGCAACAAATTTCACTATTCTAATATTAATAAAATAAAAAGTTCTAAAATCATTATAATAAAGTCTAATTTTAGTAAATGTATTGTTAAACATTTACAATAAGTAAATTGCATAAAAAATTAAAGAAGTATAACAGATATTTTTTGTTTTTTGAACACTATATGCAATTTCTTTAAGTACTAGAATAAAGTAATAAAGATATAACTATTTTAAAAATAACACCAATTCTGACAATATAGAATTAGAATAATACATTTCAATATTCTTATGCCATTTTAGTAGCATCTGATGTGTGGACTTTTAAGTTACTCCATTGCATGATTTTTTTGAGGAAGAAAATTTATTCTGAAGCGCAATGGGTTCCTTGGTAGTATCTAAATTTAAACATCTACTATTCTCCAAGTTTATACAAGTTGGTTGTAATTTCTTAAATTACTTTACATTTATAAAAAAAAAAGTGGTGCATTTCTGATGCACATGCCACCAATATCCACCTAAACTATTGTTATTGTCAGATATCATTTTAATTGAATATTTTCCTCTAGATGCATCAGTTGTCCTTTAAAATGTTGACTTAGTCATAATTACCATTTGAGCTAAATTCCTTAAAACCTTTCCCAAGAAATTTAATACAGTTGTTGATATTCCTAATCACGTGACAGGTACCTGATTCTGACCTGCCTCATCAATTTTTTTTCGAATATTCTATAAAATAAAATTATTTCACATTTAAATTATAGAAAAAAAATATATTAACTGTGGAAACAGAAATGTACTTCAAGTTTAAGGCTTGCGTGACTTTCATACTAGATGGATTATAGTTACCCCCTCTATTGAAAAATAGGCGCACCTTTCAAGGAAATCAACCAAACCTTGAAATAAGACAAATAAAGCTTGAAGTAATTAGTGGTTTATTGGAAATTTATAACAATTTTATAAAAACCACATAACGTGCTCAAATAAGGTTATTTAAATATTTGTTTAACCGATTTTATAAACCAAAAAAAATGAGTACTTACAACTGAATCTGATAAATAAACTGAAGAGGATATTCACCTTTGGTGTAGTATTTGTATGAGAAAAAATAGACACTATAGTTTAATAAAAATATAACATTTTGTACATAATAAAATATTATTAACAGTTTGAAATATCAAAATTAAATTATATAAATTTTTGAAAAGCAATCGTAAAAGTCAATACATACAGGTATATAAGCGAGGAATGATCTTAGCAAATATATAATCTATACTTGACAGTGTAGGTAAACACTACAAATGTCTTAAGTACTGTATAAACTCTATAACCGTTGTTAGTTTTAAATGAAGACTGTGGACAAAGTCCTTTTAAAATGAACAAATCTGCAGAAGTCAAAAAAAGGGTTTCGGTTGAGCCGGTAGTAAATGTTTTTTAATCGAGACGTACGGTTAAGGAACAACTATAAAAGGATACTTGAAAACCACTAAAGTTTATATAAATTAAGCTATAATTGTATTATTTTGTTTTTGCTATATTCGTAAGTTTTTTTTCTAGTTTTGTTTGGCTAGTTTTGTTTCTGTTGAAAGAAATGAGCGGCACTAATTTATCAGAAACTAATTCTTTCTTTTAAAATGCTTAAGCATTAAATACATTTAGACACATTTTTAGTCATCTCTCTTCAAACCATATACAATGCATTGTAGTATAATTCGACCTAGAAAGCATTCTGTTCCAAATTGGGCAAAAGGATGATTGAGAGCAGTACATATTGGAGATAGATGAATGTGACTATATCCATATCCCAATTGGATCAGGACTGTTTTTGTTATATATGTTGTATATTTAGAACATATATTTTATGTATTTAGTTGTGATACAAATGTAGTCTCAAAAAGTATACTGTCTTCTTAAGAAGGTTATAACGCTATTTATATTACTTATCATAATTACCTCTCTATTCTGGATGTTGTTGTTTTAACCCATAACATGCTGCTAAGTTTGGTTTCCTTGCAAACAGGTTAAGAAAACAGAAAATATGGTCAAATCTAGAATGTAGCATAGCGTATATAAGAATAGAAAATAATTCTCTATTCCTAAAAACATTTACTTACACGTATTATAGTTTATTAAGCTGTGTAGACATTTCCCCTTCAGGTCATAATAAGACGTAATGGAACCCGTGGAATGTTTTTGTAGAAGTATGGTTTGAACAGTGCTTTACTTTGTCTGAGTCCAGGGAAATTTTCCCAGTACACCTGACGCAAACCATTCTCCCTCTCCTTGATTATTGGTTTTATACTGTTCCAGTTCAACCCACAAAAGCGTTGAGGGTCTGTAACAGCAGTTTTTGATATGGTTCTGGCTAAGTCAATAGCTTGCTGATTTCCCAAGACCGTCTGGTGACCCAGAACCTAATAAAGACTTACCTTATTTCGAGCTAAAAATACCTATAGAAGCTCGTAACACTTGAGGATCAAAGTGAGCTAGGCTAGAGGGTTAAAAATGTGCTGTGTAGATTGGATATAAAATTTCAACCATGACTACATTTAAACTATTAGTTTCTCTCTTTGTCTACTGTGGTTATGTAAGTAAGTGAAAAATTATCTTTGTAATAATATTTACATAAAGTCTTCAAGGAATATCATTAAGTGCTTAACAGGTTTAAGTTTTATTTTTATTTTTTCGAACTATTGTTACAATATCTGTACTTCCTGCGTTCGTTTTAGTTAATATATGAGTGCTTGTGTAACATTTGAAGGGGTGTAAAGGGTGTTCAAGCTTCAACATACTCTCTTGTTTTTAACTTTATATCCTTTTAATATTTTTTTTTTAAATAATCTTACTAAAATAATTAAAAACATTCAATGACTAGGCAGTGTGTATCTTTGATGAAAGCAACAAGTAATTGTAAACAATTTTATTTTCAGATCCTTTTTGTTAATTGTAAAGACAGTAATTAATTTATATTTCTTACTTTTCATCCCTTTTTATTAAAGGATTAACAAAATCCAATAAAACAATTATTTTAGGCTTCGTCATTAAATTTGTCATGGAGATCCTTTCTACTGTGTGAATTTGAACACAAAGTCAAAACATGTAGTACATATGGTATATCTATCTATCTATTCTACGATAAAATAAAATAATAGAAAACTGAAACTGAAAATGAAAATGAAAATTAATCATAATATGAGCATATCGTGCTCAAAGGACCTTGGGTTTATTTATTTATAAACAAAACAGAACAAAAACGCTTTGCAACGTGTTTTTATTTTTATTTGTCAAGCGCCACTGAACGAACGAACTAAAAATATACAATAAAAGTCTAAAGTCTAAGCCCTAAGTCCCAAGTCCACTAAATGCTTAAGTTGGAGTAGTAATTGCTCTAACCAGCGTTGCCATACACAATTTATATAATTGTATTAAAATAATTATTAATTAATTAAGACTCACACCCGTTGTGTGCCTGGCACCGCCATAATCGCCCGTCGCTTTTGTTTGTGTGCTGCACTAAAATATGCGAGACCATTTTGCACATCGTTGTGTATGTGTGTGTGTATGTGTGTTTGTGTATGTGTACTTGCTCCACTGCAGTACTACTACAATCAACTTTATTCTATGCGGCGACACCAGGTCTTATCAATTTTTTTTATTTCTTGTGTTTTCGTTTTATTTGCTTTGATTTCTTTTGTTTTTGTTTTTGCTTCTCTTACCATTGCCAAGCACTTCGTCCTTTATTGACGTTGGGCCATGTGCTGTTTTTCCAGGACAATTTGTTATATTTGTAGTGGAGCACATTTTAAATTTTGTTGTTCTATCGAGGGAAATTTTTTGAGCTAAAAATAGCTTCCATAAACAATGTCTTCAATACCAAGGTATCTGGTAAAACGCTTTAAATCTGCTTTAATATGGAGTTTTATGTTAGTAATAAATTAAACTTCAAGTTACAATAATCGAATCATTAAGAAAGGAAAATTTTAATCACTTTAAGTTTAACTCCTTAATTGGAGCTTAAACTAAAAAGTTTTTATATTTATTTAATGTCATTTATTTAGTCATTAAAGGGCAAATCCATCAAAGAAAAATGGATTCCTGTAGATACTTTTCATCTGTTAAATGAAATATTATATACTATATGTCGCATTGTGAATACGATTGTCCTGTTCTTAAGTTTTCTGTACTAATTTTACGACAGAACTGAAAATATCTTGTAGATACTCTTCATCTGTTAAATGAAATATTATATCATATGTTTTTATATCATGTATATATAAGGTAACTACCATATGTCGCATTTTGTATGCGATTGTCCCGTTCCTAAGTTTTCTGTCTAATTTTTGCGAAAGAACTGAAAAATGTCCTGTTTATAAAAATAGTTTTTAGTGCGTTTAAAAGAACCCAATAAGTAGACGGAAGTGACTCATAATCTGTATTTAAAATCTGTTATTGGGTAGCCGAGTCAATTCCATGCCGATTTTAACGGGACAGCTTTAAAATTTATGTGTTTTCCCATATCTCGGGGCTCTTTTTTTAAGTTATGTATCATTTTTATTTTCTTAAAAAAAGTGTAGTAAGAAAACAAAAGTCTAAGGAGAGTGTTAAAAGGCAGAAAACAAAACACCCATTAGAAGTTATATCGTTTTTAATCAGTAGAAATCTGGTTACTTAAAAAATTTGTAATCCGTTATATACTGTAATCCTTTCACAACCAATTTTTTTATTTTATCTAAAAGAAAATAGAATCCCATAACGTCTAATATAGAAAAACTTTGAAATTAATTCCCAATAACTCAGGAAAATTATTTCGATGTGCCGGAAATAGTTTGATCTGACATTTAAAAGAACATGTTATTATGTGAAGAATTCTGTTTAACTCTTCAATATATTTTACAACTATTCTAATATAATCAATCAATGCTTTTTGAGCATATCTATACCTTTTAAAAACGATTTGTTAAAATAAATTATAAAATATAAAATAATTGTCAGTTTCGGTGACTAGTTCTTATGCCATCTAAATATATTTTTCACATCATCTTTTAAAGATTTCGAAACTATTTAATTTGATTTAAATTGAAATGATTTTTGGTTTTAAATAAAAGCACATAAAAAAATAAAATTTTATTTACAAAAAAATGTATGTAATATAAAAATAAATAAATACTAATTTAAAATTATTTATATAATCTAATAAGGGATATGAATTTTAAGTATTTATCTTAAGATGAAACTTTTTTAGTGAATTCACTTTTAAAACAAGAAAAAGTTTAAAATTAAATCAAATTTCACTTGAATTGCACTTTATCTCTCTATATTAACAGTCAGTCCATTGAAGTGAGTTCGCTCTTTAGAATATAAAATCCTGGCTATTAAAACTTAACTCCTTATCGTTTGCTTTGCTTAACTATATTAAATTCTTTAATCTTTTCAAGAGACAAAAAAAAAAACAAAACGCCTAATAAACAACATAGCAACAATGAAAAATATCCTTCCAGGAAGAAAAAAAAAAAGATTGAGCCGTCATGTAGTCTGCTTGTCCTACAGAAACTTTAATTTCTTTCTATCCACCTTTGTGGGTGTCGCATGCTCGTTGCAGTAGTTGACCTCGTCAGTGCCAGAAGTTCGGAAATGATTTTAGTTGTGGTCGAGCAGTCAGACTTCGTGGACGTTTTTCCGCTGTGCTCTGAAATTGTGAAAAATTATTTTATTTTATTTAAAAATCAAAAAAAATGTTACTTATTTTTTTGATATAGTTAAAAAAAATCGGCTACATATTCTACGAAAATAAAAAAATGTTTACTAATATTGTGAAAATCAAATATTTTCCAAATGTTAGAAAATTTTATGTAACACAAATAGATTTCAGCAGTAAAGTATGTAAAAATCTACTTTGGTGAATAGATAATAAAAATCGTAAAATTATTAAATATGTGTTAATTAAATATATATATAAAAAATAGAAAAATAATAGAAATAGAAAAATAATTGAAATAGAAAAAGACAGGGTTCTGGGCATTCTGACCACAGATGAACTACAGATGCCAACTTCTTAACTTCAAAAAAATAATAATAATAAATAAAAAATAATCGATTAATTATTAAATATGTGTTAATTAAATATAGAATGTTTTTTTGAACTGTTTTTTTTTTAATACAAATAAAAAATAGAATCTCTTGTTTCTATAATAGAAAAATAATAAAAATAGAAATAGATAGGGTTCTGAATTCCTATTAATTAAGGGTATTCCGACCATTTTAGAACTACAGATGCCAACTTCAAAAGCTAATAAATAAAAATATATAAACAAATTTAATTTTTTTATTTTTGTGTATATTATTTTTATTTTTATTTAATTATTGCAATGTATTGCGAAAGGTACACCATATAAAAAATGTTTAAAAAATATTTCTGCAGAATATTCTAATAATTCGTTTTATAACCAGAATTTAATGAGAAATCTAAATCAGATATATTGTATATATATATATTGTTTTTTTTTTGTGGTGAGGAGCCAGAATGCTTTATGCATCGTCAGATCGACCGTCGTAAGAATGGTGTGCCCAACTCCCTAACATTAATTTGTTATATACGGACTAATAAGCATATATAATTTCAAGGAAAACATGACATTATATATTTTTTTTATATGTAAATGTATACTCTATATCATAAATATATATATTCCTACTATATTTAAGTCTCCTTTTTAATACAATTTAATTTTCTTTGTTGCATCTACTCATTAATTAAATTATTTTAATAATGAAAAGATACTAAAATATTCTGAATTTAATTAATCATTCAATATGATTTCACTGTAAAAAAGTTACTCTTGCTTTTTGATTCAAATTACTTGCATGCAAATTATATGTTCAATAGAAAATAAATTAGCAATTTCCGTGTAATGTTTGGTTTCATGGTCAGCTGGCCTAGGTCCCCACAACTCAATTATGGTTGGCACGAGTGGATCTGACCAAAATGTTGCTGCATCGTTGCATTTTTCATAACGTTTACCACGAACCACTTTATTTCGCTTGAACTTATTGCAATCAATTTTTAATTTGAAATTGTCATGAGTAGTATGAGTTCCGTAATCCGAGCGAAACCCCATTTGGTTTATAAGTAGAAAACTATCATTAATAAGGCACGTATGATATGACATGTACGATGTCCTTTGACTTTGACTTTCAAACTGAATTTGCTACCTGTATGTAATCTTATTAATGACTTTACACTTGAATTTGTTATTTAATGCATTGTAGACAACTCGTACGTTTGTAGTTACATATCAGGAAATTGACAGGATATATAGGGACATAGCAGAATACAATATGAACTCTACTTTTAATAGTTTTTCAAACACTGTTTTCCATCACTATTTATTTATATTACAAACAGTGTTTACTTTGTTAATAAAAAATAAAACTTATTTTGCAGTTAAGGTGGTAAAACAGATAGTTAATCAATAACGTATGAATACAGCTTATTATAGAACTTTTTAAATCATTTTTGGTTTTTTATTATTTCACATAAAATTGTCTCTTTGATTAGTTATTTTTTATTATGTAGAAGCTGTTTAAGCCAGTGCACTTAAGCACTTTTAACATACTCTTTCTTAACTCGAGGTATTTTCAAAACCCCTCTTTACGCCTTGACTAGATTATTGTTCATCACTTCATCAGACTAAGCAATAATTGACCTCAGATCTGCATACCTCCCCGAGGAGCCTGTAACCATTCTGAGATTTGATAACGCGGTGTTGGTAAGTTGGTAAATCTGTCAGTTTTCGCAAGTAATTTCAGGGCATTTAATAGTTCATTTCAAAGCCTCTTAATAATGTTAATTTTTTCTTGGCGATAGTGGCGTGTCTTTATGACTAAAGAAACTAAAGGACAAGGACAAAAATTTATTGCAATTTGACTAACCATACAACGCTGTTTCAAGTATTGCCAAGTACTCATCATCAGTGGTCTTAGGAAATAATCGAATTTTTTTAATAGTTTATAGTCCGTATATAATTTGTTTGGACTGCAGGTGCCAGGCTTAGAACAAAATATAAAGTTTATAAAATTAATGAAATACAAATTTCTTTTAATATCTACATGCTTTTCTATAATTCTTATATTTATTATTTATTTTTATATTTTTTATCTTCAATATAGAATTCGATAAGATGTCCGAGTACTGGCTCATCTCTGCACCTGGCGATAAGACCTGCCAGCAAACATTCGATACCATGAATAGTTTAACTAATAAACAAAATAATTTGTGCAATAACTTCAAATTTCATATACCCGATCTTAAGGTAATAAGATAATATAATGTTTCAATATTTATATATATAGTATATTATTAATTATGGAATTATTAAGAGAATAAAAAGTGATATTTAGCCTTTAGCCTTTAAGGAAAGAATAGAGCATTTAATTTACAAACTAAAAAAGAAATTTTTTATTTATTTATTTAAATATTTTTTCAATATCATTTATTTATTTATTAATTGTACAGTTTACCAAATTTTTAATTATTTATTATTTAATTTCATTTATTAATTGTATTTATGGTACGAGTATATAAAATAAATTAATAAAATTTTATTATTTTACAGGTTGGTACCTTAGATCAACTTGTCGGTTTATCCGATGATTTGGGTAAGTTGGATAGTTACGTTGAACAAATTACGCGTAAAGTAGCTGCCTACTTGGGAGAAGTGCTGGAGGATCAACGCGATAAATTGCATGAGAATTTACTCGCCAATAACAGTGAGTCAAGCATTTAACATTTTGCAATTCTTGCATTATTGCAAATTTATTTTAATTAAAAGTTTCTTGATTATTTAACTGAATAATAACCTTTTAGCGTATTTTAAAAAAAATATTGCAATTATAAAACAACCTAATAAAAACTAGAATTAGTTCCTAATTTACACATAGTAAAAACTAAATTTAGCATTTGAGTATTTGAATAAATTACTGAGTGATTGTAGTTAAAAGTTAAATTATTTAATTAAAGACTGTCACTTACCATAAGTGGTACAGATTACTCTTTAGCGGAATGTATCTAACTAACAATCATAACAGAAACAAATCAATCGTTTAACAACTTAAATTTTTTAATGTACTAACATTTAATAAATTAATTTTAATATATTATTTTTCATTATTAGAGTATCTAATTAAGATTTAAAAACTAATCAATTTTCAGCTGAAAACATAATTAGTTTACTTCTCTATAATTTCTTTATTGATTTTAATATCTAGTTTATTTTTTATTTATATTTATTTTTTTTTTTTTGTAATTTTTGTTATTTATTTTTCATTTATTTTATGTAAAATTTTTAAGTTTCACAATTATTTTTAATTAAATTTTTATTTCAATTCATGAGCACATTCATTACATCAATGCCAATTGTATTCATTTCGATTGGTCTGAAGATGAGCTTTTTATTATATAAAAAAAATAATTGTGGTGTTTATTTATGTTGTATATTTTTGTATTATTATAAATAAATTACAAAATACACAAACACATAGTATACATAATATACATAATACAATACTAGCTTTATCAATGTGCATAGTAGCGGATGTAGTGTGATTTTTTGTCAATTTTGGGTTTCATTAAAATGGCGAGACTTTCTTAGAGTTTATGGAAAAAAATTAGATTAACATATATTAGTTTTATTAATAATAGAAAGATATTATGTATTCAGTGTGCTCCTCTGTTAACTTAAATTTAATTTTGTACTGTATTTATAGAATTGTACAATTGTAAGATTTCAAATAATAACAATAATTATGACATTATAAAATATAATATAATGTAATATAATATAATATAATATAATATAATATAATATAATATAATATAATATAATATAATAATAATATATAATATAATATATAATATTATAATAATATATAATATAATATATAATATTATAATAATATATAATATAATATATAATATTATAATAATATATAATATAATATATAATATTATAATAATATATAATATAATATATAATATTATAATAATATATAATATAATATATAATATTATAATAATATATAATATAATATATAATATTATAATAATATATAATATAATATATAATATTATAATAATATATAATATATATATAATATAATATAATATAATATAATATAATATAATATAATATAATATAATATAATATAATATAATATAATATATAATAGAAATATAATAATAAATATAATATAATATAATGTAATAATGTATTATGATGTAATGTATTAAAAGTAATTATATTATATATTAAATGAAGCAATACTATGCTCAGACACACCTTAATTGCGCAAAATCTTAATTTCATCTTCGTTTCGGCAAAATTAGGTTGTTTTTCCATGCAAAATTCAGTTTTGAGATTTGAACGAAATTAAGGAAAATAGCCTTAATTTCATTGAAACGAAGGCTGAAATTGAGGGACATTTAAAATGCAACTATGCGTAAAATAACTTTTACGAAAAAGATTAAGTTAAGATAACGAAAAGTGGCACTTTTTTAAGTAAATGTCAGTGACAGTTGAGTTTAATAAAACCGAGAAAATATTTTGAAAATTGAATTTTTAAATTGGAATTAGAGAAAAAATTGTAACTTTAAAATATAGTGAAAAATAATAATTCGCATACCTAAAATCCATTAAAACTAATAATATTACTGTATGCCATCCTTAATAGTCGGTTGGTGTTTGGAGTATGTAATTTTTAACATTCGATTTGTAAACAAAAAACATATGATTTCCTTAATTTAGGGCAGTATGAACACTTTCGAAATTAACTTAATTTAATATTTACGAAATTAAGGAAATTTGGCTCTCTGAACATAGTGTAACAGACTATATATTTAGTATATATATTATATTAAATTTTTTGTTTAACTAGCAGAAATTAGTAACCAATATATCTTTAGACATAAAAGTAAAACATAACTATCGTTTGATTGGGAATTGAGTTAATTATTTTATGATTTGAATTGTGTGTAAAAATAATAAGTTCTTTGAAAGCAATAATCTGTAAACTTTTTGAAAAAGTAATCTCTTCCAGAAAAGTGTGTTAACCTTAATGTTGTTAAATCTTCTATACTCTATATTCTGAAAGAAATTCAAATCTTGTTTTAAATAATAATATTTAATATTACTAAAAATAATCATAACTTTTGCAAGCGTAACATCTATTATATGCGAGGTATTATATACTCCCTACTGCTACACAATACTCTGCACATTATACTTGACAAACCTACTCTTCTTTCTTATATATAAAATATATTGTTATAATTGTAATTTATTTGTCGACGTATTTCTTTTTATTGGTTTTTCTTGGTTTTAAATAAATCTTTTGTTGTGGTTTTCTGCTGCTAGAAAACTAATTAGTTTTTAAATCCTTGAATCATTGGCTCCGATGTGTTGTGTATATGCCATTATAGCAAAATCGACGACACATTTTGCAAAAGCAAAAATTAATTGAATTTAACGTTTTTATAAAGCCTTCTTTTGAATTTTGAAATATACTTTAATCTCATAATACTTTTTCTCATACCTTATATATGATTAAATAAATATTTATATAAAGTGTTGTGTATATTGTATATGTTGATATATCTACTGGCTGCCTTTGTTTACTTTTAGTTGATGTAGTTTTTAATAATTTTGCAATCATAAGCTGTTTTTCAATTTATTTGCCTTATATATAGTTTAATTTACTCTTTAAATATTTTCAATAAATGCAGTAAAATTTTTTGCTTTGTAAATGCATAAGTAAATGCTTGAAAATCCTGCAATAAAATATTGAAAAATCTCTTATTGAAATATTATTATTATAAAATTTTTTTACTATACTGAATCTTTTTTTATGACAATTTATATTTAATTGTTTCATTGCATCGAGTTACGAATGCAAATATGAATTCCGGAAAAATGATAATTTTTTTATTCAAGCTAAAATTCATTTTATTTTTTGATATACAAGTAATTAAATATTTTAACAATAAAGAAAATAAGAAATATTTATTTCAACAATTTAAACCTTATACTCTTCGATTTACTGCATTTATACTTCCATTTTTTTTTATACATGGACAGTTAAATTCTATTCTAGCTTCTTATAAATTTTTAATTTAGTTTATTTCTGCAGTGCATCTGTTTCTAAGTAGAATAATTTTTCCATTAACTTATTTAAAGTTTAATTCTTATATTTATTTTTGTATATTTTTCTTTTTTAATATTTTATATTATATTATATTATATTTTAGTTATATTTCTTTTAATTATTTTATTTAATTAATATACAATTATATATATATATATTTTAATACATAATCCAAAAGATAAACAAACTAAAATATGAAACACTCACAATTTCAAATTTATTATTATTACAAGTATATATATATTAAAGTACTATATATAATTATATTTTTATGGACATTTAATAAAATTGGTAAAATCCCTACATACACACAATATATTCCTTTCGCTGTGGAATTCACCATATAGTTCCAGACCCTCCTGATGAAAATATAAATTCCCATGCTGAATTGACTGGCAAAGCATCGAATTTATCAAATAGTCGTGATACAACTACAACAACCTGTTCAACATGTCACTCAGGAGCGAGTCTAATTAACTTTTCCTCCAATGATGAGTCCGATCGTGAATTTGATCTATTATCTTCACCTGCATGCTGCATTTGTGATGATTGTGCGCCTGGTACGAGTACAAGTGCGAGTGCCAGTGCCAGTGCCAGTGCAACAGCAACAACACTTCTTGTTGATGAATGTTATTCCCATACTTCCTCCGCATTAAATGCACCCTGCACTTTATCTGTCGATGTTGTGCCCCATGTAGCAGCTGATAACAGTAACTCCTATTGTTCAACGTCTGCACCCTCAACTGGTATTATAAATGCGCTTCGTTCTAGTTGCAAAATAAACTTAAAGTCCAACTCCAATAATAATAACACATGTAACATTAACAATAATAGACTGGGTTTAAACACAAATAGTAACGTGAGTCATGTTCACTATTCCAATGAGGATAGTGGTGCCAGTGCGAGTAGTAGTCAACTAAAAAGCAGCAACAGTACATCAGATATTAGTGATACGTTCGATTGGTGGTTTCATAAGCCTAAACGAAATTCCAAGAAAAGCAGGTACCTATAGTATGAAAACACAAAATATATGGTCACATAAAACACATTTACACACACATACACACAACAGTTTATATTCGAGTTATAAACATACAAAAAGAAATTTGATTGAAACGATTATTATATTGGAAATTTGAAAATAACATATATTGATGAGATACATTTAAATAAATATAAATAAAAAATAATCACAATAAAAAAAATATCAACTAAAGCAAATATAAAAATAATATTTTAAAAAATTCATCAACTTTAATTAAACTATAAACTCAATAAAAAAAGTATTAATTTTCCTAGTAGTCAATTTGGCAAACACTTTAAAATGCAAAAACTGGCTTGGATTGATTTTTTGCCAAGATTAATTTTTATCGGAGATAAAACTGCCAGTACAACACCTCTATTATTATATTTATTATATAAAATCTGTAATTTTGAAAATTAGCAATAAGAAAAGTTTGTGAGAATATGATTAGTGATGTGGGTTTCTGAGTACTTGGGCTAGGGCATTCTAGTGACTACCAAAATGGTTTAAAATCACTTTATATACAAATTTTATTAAATTATTAATTTTAATAATTATTCAACCAAGCAAATAATTTTCAAAAACCAAATTCTCCAATAATGACGTTTCTCCTTCTCCAGCAATAATTTATTGTTGCATACTTTTTAAGGCAATATTGTACTGTAAAATTTGATACTAAATTAATTGCAAAATTAATTTTTTGGGCGCCAAAAAATTAAAATTTTACGTTTCAAGTTTTTTTTTTTTGTTTTTTTAAAAGAATAATACAATAAAAAGACGATTTTTATATTTACTTTACAATTTTGAAAATATGAGTCAATAAAATTAAATTTTTAGTCTACTATTAGTAATGTTAGCAACTGTATAATTCAACTTTTATTTTGCTAAAGATATTTTCCCATTTAGAATTGTAAATATAGATAATGACATGGTTATGATATATAATATAGTAAAATTAATAGAATAGTGCAATAACGATATCAAGTGTATTTATATCTTTAAAATCTCTGCATTTTTTATTGTGTGTAATATTGTAAAATGTATGCAACATTCCAAAATCAATTCCAGTCATTTGCATATATAGTTAATCCAAAGAGTTCGTTTCAATCCCTTCAGATCAGATATATCTACACTAATTACCAAGCAGAACTTTGTAAAGTTAAACAAAATTTATTACTGATTATTACTATTTAACAACTTTCACTAATCCTTTTCCACATAATATATATGAAATGCTGACTGTTTAATGTTATAGTTCGGGACTAAAACCGATACATACAATTTGAGATATACAATTTACATTTTTCTGCTTGGTGTATATTAATTATTATACACAAACATATATGTAAAATTGTTTGATTCTAATAAATAATCATATAATTTGTAAATTTTATTATTTGATTTTTCTGCATACTCTTCCTCATAAAATACCTTTTCCACAAATAAAAACTCCACTTATTTTTTACAATTTTGTATCTATTTATTGGCACAAAATAAAACAATAAATTCAATTCATTAAAAATTTTGAAATTTCGACACTTTTTGTTAATTTTTTGTTTTGCAATGCACCCATGGTTCTCATCCTTTCGAACCATTATTTTGTTCGCTCTTTTTTTCTCTGCCTCTGTCTCTCTCTCTCTCTCTCTCTTTCTATCTCCTTAAAATTCATTTTTATAGCAATCGCTCATCATTCCGTCAATTAAATAAAAACAATGGATTAAATTTCACTACAACTCATAGATCGTCTCCAGTAAGTAGTTGTTGTGGCAATAGTAGTCAAGGACGTTCCAGTCCGGATACAGATATGGGTGAACCGCCAACGTTTCCATTGAGTCCAGGTTAGCACATAGTGGTGTTAACGTTGTAATACAAACATTTTTTTCTTTTTTTATATACTATACAATGTCGTCTCTCCTTATTCCCTAACATCCTTTTAACATTCGTCAATTCGTCAAACATCCTTTCCAATTCATATAATTCCTTAAATAAAAAAACTTAAAGAATAAACTTATAATTGTACAAAACATCCCTACCACCCTACCACAAGTTCTCCTTTAAATGTATTTGTTTCTTTTAAATGTTATATATGTATATTCATATATATACATAAGTTTGTACATTTTTATAAATATAAATATACATATACATTTTTGTAAAGTTATATTATTTCTTTTTATTTTTAGTTTACATATACAACATTTTTAAGGATATTTCTTTTAAAGCCACAATATTTTCGAAAATGTTCGACATACACAACACTTTCCTCAACAATTATTTAAAAAAGATTTTTATTTTTCAATTTTAATTATATTGCACTCTTTTTAAATTAATTTATTATCTAAATAAAATAAATAATTTTATTTCATGGTTATATTTTTTATTTAATTATGATATATATATTTTGAAAGTATTTCTTCAAAAAATTATTTTTTCTTTACAGCATTTTTTAGTTTTTCTTTTTATTATTTTATTTAATAATAAATTATAAAAAATAAACAAATATTTTTTAATAAAGTTTTTTATGTAGAAATAGGTTTATTTTTTTATTTAATAATTTATTTTCCTCAATTTGAATATTATTTTATTAATAATGTATTGTTTTATTTTATTTATAAATCACCTTTATATCTATAAAAAGTTTTGCTTCATATGATATATTTATAATTTGAAAATCACTTATATATTTGTATAAGATATAAGTAATAATATAATTAATAATTATGCATTTGAAGAAATTTTGCTGTCGTATTGTTTGCTATGCTTTTAAATGCTTTAAATTTTGTCGTTTAATTTTTTTAATGCTAATTTCATTTATAATTAATTTATATACATTTATTATATTAAATATTAAAGTATAAATATATTTTACTATAATATATTTATTTTATAAATAACATATTAGCTGTTCATCAACATTATTATATATTGAACTTTTAGTTGAAGTCTATTAGTTCCCCTTTGAATTTTACCTTTCTATATAAGGCGTTTTCTTTTGTAAGTATGTCACAAAAGAACAAATAAAATAAGCTCTACTTTCGTTGCCAACTCTGGATAAAAGGGAGATTTTCTTCGGCTTATATTTGCAGTAAATGTGTAATAAAATTTAAAGTTAAAATTTCATAAATGAATAACAATTCTTTGCAATTATTGATGACAATATTTTTTTTTACATGATTATAAATAAAATATAATTCTTGGTAGCTTTTAACAGTGAAATAATACATAAAACAAATAACATATTTGTTACATAGACGAATTTTTTTGCCAACCATGTGATTTGAGCTGCTTATTAGTTAAGCGATTTCAAAAAGTTTGGACTAAATAAGCCAGCATTGTTGTTGTCTCATATATTATTTTTAAAATAAGCAGTTGTTCTTTTGTGACATGTTTACAAAAGAAAACGCCTACATTCAAAATAGAACGTCAACTCTTCGTCAACGCCGTCAATTAAATTTTCCATCATAGTTCAATATCAATTTTTTTATCAAAGCTGGCAGACATGTTTTTGGCGTGGTTAGTTGGCAGTCAATTGTTTTATTCAAAGTTCAGAGTCATTTTTTTTTGTTGAGTGGACAGTCATTTTTTAAAAAATTTACAGTCATATTTAATTTTTTTTTGTGAATGTTAGCAACGTTAACAATAAACTCAAATTTTGTAGTCAACAGTTTTACCAAATGTGACAGTCAAGCTTTCAATATAGAACATTTTCGAGTAGTTCGAAGGTCTTGCAGTAGCTCTGTGAAGTAATCCAGCATTAAATATATATAATGATATATATAAGATATATAATGGTATAAAATTAGCATGCTAATGGAATGAATTTAACTTAATTCCTAACTAATTCACATATAATAGACAAAGTTCTTGGCTTGACTATATTGTTTGTTTTCCTATATTTAAAAATAAAAAAATAATTAATTAACTAAACTTAGTTAATCAACTAGATTTTGCAATATAGTAGTTGCCTGAAAAAAATATATTCCAGTCAGCTTTTTACCTCTTCTATATAAAACAATCAAAATACTTACAAAATATTTATTAATTATGTATTTCTGTTTCTTTTTCCAGTATTTTTATTAAATTATTTATTCAATTATTTAATTATTAAATTATTTATTTAACTTTATTATTATTATTTTTATTACTAAAGCTCGTACAAAAATATAGTAATAAATATAATTGAATATTAAATATTATTTATATATAGGCAAATTGTGAGAATAATGCTTTTATCTGTTAATATATCAACGCGTTAATAAGTTCTCAAGGTCCTACTTTAAAATCGAATATATAAATAATAAGGGTCTAGCCACAGTAGTCATCAGTAGTCATTTTATACACAATTATATATAAACAATATTATATGTATTTCCAACTCACAGCTCACACTGATCGAAGGGCTTGATTAACAATATATTATTATATAATACAATATCATATAATATAATATAATGTAATATATTGTAATATATAATATATATTAAAATAAATTTATTTTTTATAATCTATTTAGTATATTATTTAATATTATTATATTTAACAATAATATCAACATATTTAGCTCAAGAAATTATTATCAAATTTTTTAAAATTTTAATTGCGGTTATTTTTTTATAATTTAAGAATCATATATGTTAGATATATAATATATTTATATTTTATTATTTTTATCTCATATGCAAACATCACATAATATAAATAGAATTTAATTAAAATTTTTATTTTATTTTTAAGCGTTTTTTTTTTATTTTTATAAAAGTTAAACCTAATGCTATATTATTTGCTTTTTAAGTAATATGTGTGCTTTAATTGTTGTAAATAAAATATATATTAAAATATTTCAAAATTCAAAATATATAAAAAAATATAAAAAAATTTATGCAATTTAAGAAATGTTAACTTTTTGTGTGAACGAATAATTGTTAAAAAGTTGGATCCACTTAAGAATTTAAAAATTGTTCAAATTTCAAGTATAATTTAAAAATTTTTAAATATTTAGATAATATATACAAAATAAGCAAAACCGACATATATTCTTAAATGGTTCCACATGTATTTCTTAAACTTCTTGATTATCTATATATGTTATATACGTAAAAATATAACTAAACTCTCTAATATTCTCTTTTATAAATGAATCTTAAGAGTTACTCGTTTTATTTATATTACTAACAAACACGTTTAATTTTCTTTTAAAAATTGTTTAGCCGATTTATCGGTGTATATAACCCGCTTCCAATGGGATATGGCCAAATATCCAATCAAACAATCACTGCGCAACATAGCTGATATAATTTCGAAACAAATCGGACAAATCGATGCCGATTTGAAAACGAAGTCGGGCGCCTATAACAATCTAAAGGGCAGTCTACAAAACCTAGAAAAGAAACAAACGTAAGTTATAAGCACTTTCCAGTATATCTAATCTAAAGAAATCTAATTTATTTATTTCTCCATTCTGCAGCGGCAGTTTGTTAACACGTAATCTAGCGGATTTGGTGAAAAAGGAACATTTCGTCCTTGATTCGGAATACTTGTCAACGTTGCTAGTGATTGTGCCAAAGTAAAAAATTGATAAGATCATTCCAGAATATTAATATGAATATTTATTTTTTTTATATTTTTATAGAATTATGGCTAATGAGTGGTTGTCTAATTATGAAAAAATTACTGATATGATTGTGCCTCGTTCCTCGTCGATGATCACCCAAGATAACGACTATTGTCTTTTTAATGTAACCCTCTTCAAGAAGGTTGTAGAGGAGTTCAAGTTACATGCGCGTGAAAAGAAATTCATTGTACGGGACTTCGTCTACAATGAAGAAGAGTTGGCAGCTGGCAAAAATGAAATGACCAAATTGATAACTGATAAGAAGAAGCAATTTGTAAGTTATAATGAATTGTTTTTAAATATGTCAAAAATCGATTATTGTTTGAATATTTAACAGGGTCCACTTGTAAGATGGTTAAAAGTGAACTTCAGCGAAGCTTTCTGCGCATTGGTGCACGTTAAAGCGTTGCGTGTCTTTGTCGAATCTGTTTTGAGGTAAAGTATATAAAGCGGGACCTTTTTTTGTACTCTTGTATTCCATTCTTGTATGGTCCATTTTTGGACCACCAGTAATTCTTTTTTTTCTTTTGGTAAGAATCGTTACTTTATTGTAGACATTCCAGGGTCTTATTTTCGAAAAAATAAGCCATGTACTTTCCGATTATTAAGATCGGATGTTTGGTATCAAAACGGTACTTCTGTCTAAGTAGTCTATAATATTCGCTAGTTCTGTTGCCAGAAACACCACCAACTAAATAAATAAATTGATGAAATGATAATACTAAACTAGTTGTTGTAATTTTTTTTACAAAGAAAAGGGTTTAAATATATAACATTCCTATTCTACAATTGTTTTTTTTTTCGATTTGTTTTGAATAAATATAATTTAACTTTTAAAACTACAAAACCTGTTCAAATTATTAATGCTATGTATTCTTACAGATACGGCCTACCTGTCAATTTTCAAGCTATTCTCATTGAGCCAAATAAGAAGAGTGTGAAACGTTTACGAGATGTTCTAAACCAATTATATGGTCATTTAGATGGTGCTTCAGCTGGTGGTCAAGTCGGCAATGCTGATGTAAATAAATGCTTTTATTATCAAAAAATTGTTACTATACTATTTATCATTTTAGAATGTCGATATACCTGGATTGGGATTCGGGCAGTCAGATTATTATCCTTATGTATTCTATAAACTCAACATTGATATGGTGGAAACATCAAAAATCTAAATCGTTTAATTATTAAACCACAGCAGTGTTAATCGAAAGAAAAGCTTAAACAGTTTTGAGTAAATAAACAATTGCCATGGTCCCGTTGCAATAAAATGACTATGGTTTCCTTAATTCAGTACAACTTGTATTTGCATTCATCGAGAATTAACTAATCTAATCTTAACTAAAAATCTAATGTTATTTCCAAATTCATATAAATATGTAATAATCCTAGGCTTAATTATTTCACGTACAATAATTGGCAATATTTTACAGTTTACAGTTGAAATATATTTTTATTGTTATTTCGTTTTTTAAATGATGTTTTAAGTTCAGCATTAATAACTTAACTTAACATTTTCTACAATCTTAAATATTCAAATAATTAATTATTATTTAATTATTATTATTATTTAAATTGAAAAATTGTTCCGTTACTCATAAAATTGTTTGCTTGCAGTTGAAGTTGTTAACAGTATTTTTATTCTTGGTTATATAAAATGTTTTTTTTTTCCTTCTATTTCTGTATTTTAAATGTCTTCATATATATTAAATATCCACTCTAACTTGTTATTATTTAAGCATAATTAAAAATTAATTATAATATAACTTTTGATTTGTCCATTTTGTTGTTAACTTATGAAAGTTTTAATAGTCAAAATATTTCGTTCCACGGAGATAATAAGACCATATTAAATAAAATTGCTATGTGTGTGTGTATATATAAAAATAAAAGTAATAAGCCAATTTTAAAAGAATATTAAAATAGAACTTTCAGCTATTATACTTTCAGAAGTGCATACGTTAATGTTTATAAATAAACTGTTTATAAATTGTGTATATTATTGATGTGTTATTCATATAAAAGTATATATAAAATATAAATTATAAAAAATAGGGCCACAGTGTTATTTTCGGCCACTAATATGTAAAGTTTTGTTTTAAAAAATAAAATAAAATTAAATTAAATAAATAAATGTATTATTGTGTTTAAAATGCTTCAGTCTTTTAATGAAAACAAAGCACAAATATGCTTTTTTTAATAAAAGTGTTTTTAATAAATAACAAAATCTGTTGTAATTAAAATAACAAAAAAAATTATAAGATTATAAGCATTTCAAATACGATAAAATATTGAATTAAAGGTACAATAATATTTGTAAACATTTTAATTATATTAAAACTATATTGTTAAATCTAACTGTATTAAATATACACAAATTTCTGTAAATCAACTTTATATTTTGTATTTATAAGGAGTTCGCTATGCCATCCTTGTAAATAATAATACAAATGAAAGACATTCCAATTATGTTGTTTCCATTAGATTATATATGCATAGTTCAGAGATAGTGAAACTGTTAATAGAATTTTTGAGTTACTAAATTCCTGTCGTGTTCAGATCTGGGTATCAAAAAGTTGTGCTAAAAAGCAGAAATGAAAAGGTCTTTTTAGTGTAAAAATATAAAGAATTATTTTTGGCGCCCATAAACTTTAATAATTTACAATATATGCCTCTAAGGTGAGAACATAAAGAATGAAAAGCTACAATATACTATTACCCAATGGAAGGCTGATTACCAGAAGAAAAAGTGCTTGATATCAGCATCAACGAAAACCTGTACTGAACACAAAAAGATCGATAATAAAATCAATGCTAGTACACATCAAATATGGAACTATCGACACTGGCAGAAATCTTTTTCTAAATACTCACACATCTGATAAAAGCAGCCGCAAGTGTCAACTATAAATACGTGAATTCTCAATATATACTCCAACTGCAACCTCTAGTCATTGAGAATAAAAGCCGTCCACCTATTATGTCACCCAACTGTTCTCATGTTTTGCACACATCAATTTGAACAGTATTGAACTTTGGATCCGAAGTAGTATGTTGAAGTAGTATGTTTTAATCGCCTCGACCCATGCTAATTTCAATTAAATAAACCGATATATTTCTCATTCATTCATTATACAAAGCAAACATTTTTAATTCAACCCCCCACATAATCCATATTTGTACTTCCTTTCATATCTTCTACTATATAGTATAGATCTTCTTCAGGTACCACAACCACAAAGTTGTTTAAAGGATGAATATATTGTGAATTGTCGGTACTTACTAGTCGGAGATGAAAAGAAACGTTCTGTATGTCATCACTCTCACAAACAATAGGACCGCACAATAGATGGCGACAATAACAAGTATTTTTTATGTCGTCACTCTTTTAAACAATGGGATAACAGGCAGGAAGAAGCTGTTGTTGTGTTCTTATGGATATTTATAAAGCAGGAAACATGAAAGGAATGAAGATATGAATACGTGGATTAGGATGCAGTGAGGTGAAAGTATGGTGAGTAGAGGAGGGTTGTTAGAATGAATGAGGAAGTGATTAAATGTATAGGATCCTGTAGCCTGTTAGCTTTTACTTATTGAAGTTTATTATTAGTTCTACAAAAAAGTACAAAAATATAAAAAAATATTTTTGTTTGAGCCAGTAATTGCTTTCTTTCAAAAAATGCAAATTTAAAGAATTTCTTTGTGCAGTGCAAGTTACTGAACTATATTCCAGTAACCAGAGTGTCGAAATTAAAGGCTCCTTATGTTTGTATAAGGCCGTACGTGCTATACTAATAAGAAATGCCCATAGGTTTCATGTATATTAAAGGTTCACCACTGTTGCCATAAGTTCAACTTATTAATAAAAACAATTAACCAAAATTACAGACTCTTCAAAAAATTTAGGTTTTAATTGACATAATAGATAATCAATAGATGGATTGAAACACTTACAAATACTTTGAAATATCTGTTTACTTTTAAGATGAACATTAATTTTAATAATTTATAAACTCTTTATTTCAAATTTAACAATTATTTAGGTTTCAATATTTTAAAATTAATTATATTCTCTACTACATACAACTATATCAATGTAAAGAGATACCACATATAACTTTTATATAGATCTCAAACGCCAACCACAAAATCGAAAATGAAAGTTCAGGGGATAGCTTTTTAAAATTCAACTTACTAACACATATATTTATCTTTTATATAACATTAATTTTGAATAGAGAAGGGCTTTACGCTTTCACTCTCTCCTTACTATAATATATTTGATTTTTTTTTATTTATAGTATACGACTCATTGATGATACGTCATTAAAATTGCACGGATAAATATAAAAATTTTAGTGGACATAAATTTTATATGGCGTTGAACATCTATACATAAGCGAACTGTGGATATACCACGATGCCAGGTAGACTATGTGTACCCAAACAAGAAAAAAGATTTTTTACTTCTGCCACTACTTCCGGTACTGTATCTAGTTCTCATGTTCCTCTTCTTGTTGTAATAACTTCTTCTTACTCATACGCCGTTTACGTAAATTATCAAATAGGCGTACTGAGAAGAAGTAAGCCAGTTCAATAATACTTAATCCGGATATGCCCATAAAGAGACCAAAAATACCACCACAGTTCGCTATAAGAGTAGTGATGCTAAATATGACAGTACGTTTAATTGCAGTGAATTGATGCTCCTTAAAATAAACTGACAAACGTGAACCCATAAAACTATCGAGTAAATTTAGAATTCAATTACTGGTTTTCAATTTTATGAATAAGAAAACTTACTCTGAATGCTCATATACTTCTCGAAAAGCACGGATTGTTTTCTCTAGATTGTAATGAGATCGAGAGATTTCAAAATTATATTCCAGAGACGTACAGGCAGGCATACAGTCACACATAATCTTCACATTAGCATCCATAGTTTTTTGCATTGTTTGATTTTGTAAGATCAGATTTAATTCGTCTTGTGCTTTATTATAGCACATAATATCAGCGGCACCACAAACTGGCACATCTAAGGGTTCTAAAAATTAAATAAAATATTTTAATAATTCTAATTAGTTATTTAATCAATGATTTGTTGGTTATTTACTTGGCATCCAAAATTTCGCACATCCACATTTTGATATAGTAAAGTTTGCGAGGCACTCAGTTTGGCAATTACTTTGAGAATAGGCACGGAAGAAACGGAGGTAACGTTCATCGTTAAAGAAACATTGACGTCTTTTGTAGAAATGAAAAATATTATTTAAATATGAAGAAATCTATTTTATTATTCAAAATTAAACATAAAAAGTATTTAGTATAGAAGTATATAAAATATGTGAAATACTGGCAGGAAGTGAATTAGAGCACTACGATCATGACTGATCTAACACATCCTAACTGAATAGACAAGATTCGCCTTTCTAATAAAAGATAAAATATCAGTTGTTGAGAACATCTAAACATAACATGAAAATAGAATTTCCAGCCTAATAATCTTCTCCTGGCCCTGATCAAAGCCGAACTCTCACAGAAAATGTAACTGGAGGTCTCATCCGTTTTCATCCGAGACATTTCATCGACATTTTGTTTCAAACAGCTAAACAGATCCATTTTGTTTAAATAATAACACAGATCATGATTTTGCGTCAGATAACCTCCCCTACAGCCAGTTCTATTCTACTGAGAAGGAGTGCCTTACAATAGTTTTACAGACGTACCAGTTCCGTAGTTTGACGGTTACTTAGAGTTTCACAACAGCATTAAGTTCTTTCTGTTACAAAGGCCTATTTTATTAAAGACCTTTTTCTGATTTTTTTTGACCTTATTGATCTCATGAGAATATTTCCTACAATTTGTAAGCATTAATGCCTTTTTCTCAATTCAAGACATTGAAATGTAAAATCCAGTATATCACTATTATGATCTGGTATGATCGAAAATTCGTTTAGAAAAAGCTACAAAGATATATATAATATGAAAATATATATATTATATATTTAAAAAATATTAAATGAAATAGAAAGCAGGCGTACATGGATAAAGAAAAAAATTGTTATATTATTTATCAGAACTTAATCTAATATATATTCGTTTTACATACTAAAGGTTATATTAAAATTTTGTTTAATATTATTATTATTAATTTTTTTTATATAAAATTCCCTAATTTTAATTAAATGTTTATTAAATTTCTTTCTTTTGTTCGAAGGTAGAATTTAACTGACTATATTCAGTTATACTACATAATATAAAAAAGCTTAGGTATTTTAAGATTCTTAAATTATTTAATTTAATTAATTTTAATTTAATTTTACTCTTCACTATGTACGGTTTTAAATTTTATTATTCCAAATAATTATTTTACTTACTTTTCTGGACTGAAATCATGTAAATTTTCCGTTGAAACAACATATTGGGGCAGCACACTAACCATGACCTCATCTCCATGCGGCACTAAAATGTAGTTGCCCATAGTAAGTGGCACACTCTCGGGAGAATTAAGGAACACCTGAATTCAAATTATTTGTTTTAAAATAAAATTTATTATGTTATACTTAACACCTACGTATGCGCAGATACAAACCTTGTAGCCCTGCCTAAAACTACGGCATGCGTAATCAAAATTATGTTCATAGCCTTGAAGGAACGCAAAAAATGCATTACGAACAGAAGAGAAAGCAGTGCGTTGTGGATAAGAATTGTATCCCTGATCTATGTAACCATCATCTAGTGACCAATTTCCAGATATGTTATTGTATTTGGGCAATGGATCGAAGTAATTATTAAAATCAACTATTTCCGGGTCTCGATAACTTACAAATCTATTATTCATTTATATATTGAAATTTTAAATTGTTAAAATATTTAAGGGCAAGTACCTTTCATCGCGATATATATCCTTTGCTTGCAAGCCATTGAATTGATAGCAAATACCCTCATCCGTTGGTACAAAATTAAAAATTTTATCACAAAAATAGAATCTTCCATTCCATTTACAAAACGGGCCGGTTTCATTTTTTGTTATGGATAAATCAACCAGTGTTTGCGATACATCCGGTAAAATGTCTTTTGGCACAAATGGAGCAAAAGATTCGGCTACTTGGGTGTCGCAGATATGTAAAGTAGCAGCTAAATTCAAAATTCTATTGTTTAAGAAAAATTAAATTTAAAGATGTTTTATTATTAAATATATAGAACAATAACAATATTTAACAATAATTAAATGAAAGAAATATTTAATAAAATAATATTATGTTTTAACTTAGACTTATTAAACTTATTAATGCATTTTTGTATGAATTTTGTATAAAAAATAGGACATGTGGTAATGCACATTTGTCGAATTAAGCACAAAAGTCTAAACATACCATAAAAGAAATGCAAAAACTAAAAATAAATATAAAATAAAAATCTAAATACATTACGATATGTTAAACAAATGATATATTGTCTAATTATAAATCTGCAGCTGCGATAATATATAATAAGTAATGTTAATATCAATCACTATAGTTTCCACCCAGTCGCATCCATTCATTTCTATATTCCAATCTTGAATATAGGAATGTAGTATCCATCCATTTTTATATTCCACTTTTAAATACATAAACAACAGGAAACCCATTCTTGACTTCATTTACCGACAAATATGATACGATTATCCTGACTACAAATATTGAAGAATAAGAAATCCTTTCTAATTTTGACAATGTCCCATATAAAGAGGTAAAATTGAATTTCAAATACATAAATAACATTGGACCCATTCCAGAGTTCGTCTACCGACAAAGACGATGCGATTATCCCGACTACAAATATAGAAGAATAAGAATCCTTTCTAATTTTGACATTGTCCCATATAAAGAGGTAAAATTGAATCTCAAATACATAAACAATAGGAGAACTATTTCTGAGTGGATCTACTGACAAAGACGATGCGATTATCCCGACTACAAATATAGAAGAATAAGAATTCCTTTCTAATTTTAACACTGTCCTATTTATTGATGTAAAATTGAAACTCAAAAAGTTACAGAATATATCCTGACAAGAAATACATTGTGACCGAAAAGTTTTCGGGAAATTTTAAATAAAACGCAAAATTCTTAACCTTCATCAATATTTATTTTATCT
>NC_051847.1:20343222-20362137 GCF_002237135.1 Teleopsis dalmanni | reverse complement strand
GGTTGGTATTGATTCTGCCCGATATTAACAACTGTCTAAGGAAAGCTTTATATGAAAGGTGGATTGTCTTATTTTGGTTGGGATTAATTGTGGTTTGCAGTACTCTTGCTCCCTGGTGATATTTTTGATATTACTTTGATATTACGTTTTTGATATTACTTGCTCAATATCACTTAAACTATTATACGATAGTCAAAATACTCAAAACCGAAATGAATTTGTCAACAGTGTAATGTAATTAAGTAGTGATCATAATGGATACCCCTAACATATTCCATACCTACTCCGGTTATTGTAGTCTATTTACAGACTTACATTTGAATGAACAATATATAATCTGAATCAATAGATAACATTTATGTTGGCATTTTTATGGTCAATATTATCAAGTGGCATGCATATCTGCTCAGCTATCATATCATCTGAGCTAGAATCAATATTTTCAATCATCCACAGCTAATTTGGAGTGCTATTGTTATCTGACTGAAACGATAATAGATTGATTGATTGTAATTGCCGATTTGGACGTACGAGTATTTCTGCAATTTGAAATATTTATTAGCGGCAACTTGTGAGCAATCCAATCACTAAATGCAATACGTATATATATTATATTACTCGTACTAAAATAAATTGTTGAGCAAATATTAATTACTTAAGTGAAGTAAGTACATTCTATTGCGGTTGCCGTTGTCAACAACTTGTTCAGAACTGGGTCAAAATTATACAACCTCTCTTTTAGATATTCATCCATACGATTGTGTACTTTTTCTTCTTCTTCTTGAGTACAAAATTTGAACACAACACACTTTTAGTTCTAATATGAAAATTAAAAAATCTATCGTTTCGATCGGAATTTCTAGGTTAGTATAACTTTTAGATTTTATTAAATAAATAGTAACCTCCAAAACAAAAGGTTCTTGAAATTTGAGTACCTATTTGGAAACATTTGTATATTTCGTAAGTTATTCATATTTAATTAAATAATAAAATAAAATAAAATAAATGAACTTTTGTATATTATGTTAGATCAATGTTATTGATTACTTTGTATTATTTGTGGAACTCCCATAGGTATAAAAAACAGATATATGTATATCGAATATATCGAATAATAGATTGTGATTAAAATTATTAAATCAAATTAAAAAAATTTTTAATTGATATGTTGATTGATATTTGGCGATATACAAAGCAGCTGCATGATGTACTCCAGAACTCATTATTTAAAAAAATAATTTTTTTTTTTTGAAAGTGTTAATTACCTTTTTTTTTATTGAAAACAGATGTCTTGTCATAGCACATTAAATTCTTAATTAAAATTTTAATATAAGAAATTATATAATTAGTTTATAATTTATTTAGTAAAACTTTAGAGAAGCCTATGTTCAGTAGTCTCAACTAACCAGACCGACATTGGCTCTCTAACGCCAGTTGGCAGTAGTTTGTGCCGTCAGCTTATAGTACTTCCATTAAAAATAAATAGGTCCAAGTTAGCCACTAACGGATCGCGAATCAAATATTTTTAACAGAAGCATTTTCATCGATTTTGGCGACACGAACAAAATATACTATATATATATAATACTATATATATATATATCATACTATATATATTTATCAGCTGGTTTTGATCTATTAGTTGTATAGTGTCTTTATCAGATGGTTTTGATCTATTAGTTGTAGAGTGTCTTTATCAGCTGGTCTTGATATATTTGTTGTAGGGTGTCTAGGACGATAGTAGGTGCGAAATTCTTGCTAGCACTATATAGAGTGATATATCTACATAAGAATCACTTGAAACTAAACAAAGACTTTCTATATAAGTTATTTATATATTAAATAAATATCAATTTACATAAAAACTGGAGAATAAACAAATAATAAAAACAATCGAAGGCGACAAAATACATAAAACCTATATTATAAAATTCCTTGCCTTTGTCAATTTGCAAGAAGTGATGACGTAGCTCAAAAAGTTTGTTTATTGCGACTGTGTAAATATGTATTTAATATATTTATATTTAAAAATACAAAACTTTCAATCAAGTGCAAGTCAGTAGTTCAATTTGTCATAAATACAAGAAACAGGAAAATTATTAGACTATTCGTCTCAGGTCTCCAGCACCTCAAAGAAAGAAATGAAAGTCTAAGAAAGGAGATGTTATTTTTTTTTATAAGTAGCGCTATATAGCTATGCTTTGTTAGGTTTTAGACGAAATCTTTATTGTATACAATATATGAATATATATAAACTAAGAATAAAATGAAATCGTAAAGAAATTTTGACTCCGTTCTTATAAGATATGAAATATTGAAATGCCAATAAAAGTTAAATCTTCTTTAATAGTATGAAATGAACTTATTGACCAACTTAGTGTACTGATCAGTACAAACACAGTCATATTTATTATACTACCTTCAAGTTGCTTCTATAAGGAATGAAAGACCCTCTATTTTTTGTTCTGCATTCTTAAGACTTGAACTTGATGCCCTAGAATCGGTTGTTATTGAAATAAATTGGTTTAGTTTTAATTGTTATTAAGTTATTTTAAATAAAGTAAATGCAAAATATTATGTCTCATAAAATTATTATAAAACTATTAACATAACTATATTTATGTAAATTTAATTCTTAAAATTCCTTCAGGAAATATAGGGTTGTTATAAATAGTTTCTAATGAACTTAGTCGGCACAGAGTTGAATAAATTAATTGCTTAACTTGACGAAGTTTCTTTATAAGTTCTTTGGAGGTCTGTTTCTATATGCATTTTCCATGTGTGGTGCAACACCTGGGTCTCTTCTGTCTTGAGGTTTATTACCAAGCTATTTTTTTTAAAAAATTCTTCTGTAAGTCCGCTTTGAATGCTATCAAGTCATTTATATATTCGATTAATATAATTTTAGTGATTGGTGGTTGCTTAATTTTGAATCTTAAATCAGTATTTTATATAATGTTTGGCCTAAATATCCGCTAGATTCGGTTATTACTGTGGCTTTGTAAAACGCAGTTTTCACCATATCTTCTTCTTCACTTATAATTCGTAGTCTATGAGTTTCAGTAAATTTTTTTAAATATTGGTTGCATAAATATTATTATCTATATCTTTTTTAAGAAAACTGATAATATTCGATTCGATTGCAACTAGAAGGTGGGAGCCTGGCTGATATTTTAAATATGGATCTTCAGAAAATAATCATGGTTATCAATCTTCCAATTTAGTTTCAGAAACTAAGAAATTTATAAACGGATTTAGGTTAACAAAACAGTACCTGTACTGCATTTAAAAAGAAGTAAACGTTTTTCCACCACTAAAGCCCACTAACTATAAAATTTAGAAAGTTGTAACTATGGGAATCTATATATAATGATTCTCAACTTAACTGATATTGTAACTTTGTATAAGAATAGAATTAAGAGAGCATTGATGTTTGTTATTAGAGTATTCAAAATAAAAAGAAATCCTCTTTTGAAATATATTGTGAGCCACTGCACTTGCTTTACAGTATTTCTCAGTTGTGTTTTGTTCTTAATTTCACTATCAAGGCGAAGCCGGCTTAGCTTATCTCTCATTTCTGCATTTCGATGAAAACGAAACCAGCGGAAAGTAATTGGCACTAACAAAAACAAACAATAACAAGTCCCACTATAGCGAGTGAACTGCATATACATAATTGGATCCATTTAGCTCTAGCTTATCACTAAAACCAAGCAGTTCGCCAGTGCGGGGGCAAATAATCACACAATCGCGTTGCTCATTCGATTTTTGAGAGTATCAAGTGGCTCATTTCAAATAGTTTTTTATGCGAGTATATACAGAATATGCAGTATATAAATAAACTATTGTACATAAGAAACGGTATTTACAAATAAATAATAAACAGGCCCGTTGAGCTCTCGACCACTGAACTTAGACGTAGAAAAAAAATTGAAACTAGAAGTGATAAGAACGCAGTGCGCGGTTCCACGCTGTGCGGATTTCTTCTTCGCTATAAATTCGGTTGATTTGGAGTGGCACACACTCCAAGAGCTTCAATTCCAAAACAATTATAGAAACAATATTGTGTGACGATATCTTTTACTGTTACTCGTAGTTTTATCAATGAGAACTCACTTATGCACTTCAAAGATAAATTTTTATGCAACTTGTAACTATAAAATCATTGCTTCGCTTGGGAAAGGATTCATTCAGTGGGTTGTGGTTCTCAGGTGTTGACTTTTCAAAAAAAAAGTGAAAATTAAAAGAAGTGCTTCAAAATGTTTAAAAATGTTCTAAAATATTTACTATTAGTGCTTTTTGTTCTAAATTATGTTGCCGCTTTAGAAAATGGTTTAGCTAGGACACCACCCATGGGCTGGATGCATTGGGAACGTTTCCGTTGTATCACCGATTGTGAAAAATATCCTAACGAGTGCATAAGGTGTGTACTTGAAATTATTTGTGAAAGATTTGAAAGTTTTATTAAGGATAAGAGATAAATCAAATAATTTTCAATAATTATTCACATTAATAATAAATAATGAAAATGTACAATATAGCTTAAAATAAATAATTAAATCAGAGTAATTAATTTATATTGATAATAAAAAATAAAAATGTATGATATAACTTAAAATAATTAAGTCACTTAAAAATTATTAAAAGCAACACAAGTTTTGAATACAACGAAATACCTTTAATTCTAAGAAATTTTTAATAGATCAGATTTTTTCTCTTGATTAATATTTTATACGAAGAAATAATTTATTTTTATATTAAGATTTATTCCATTAATTTCTCTCTTAATTTTTGCTATTTATTCGTTTACTTTTGCTAGTAGTCTCTATAAGAATCAATGTCTAAAGCTGGAATAAGAACTGGATTACAAAGATTATGCCATACAAGAGCATAAAACTTAAATATTGGCTTGAGCAAAAAGTATTCGTCATTTCTTATTCAAAATTAAAAATTTTTATATAGTCGAAAGTACCAAAAGTATTTTTTTTGTCATAGACTTCAATTGGGATGAAAGAAGACTATCATATGTTTTTTATATAAATTAAAAATAATATATTTCTTAATGTTAATAATTTTTGTGGAATCTGACGCGTCTTATCATAAAAAGAAACTAGAAGGATTCGAAGAGTAATGAAAAAGCAACAACAAAAATTTGATTAATTTATTGAAATTTTTAAATAATTAGTTTATTTAGAATTAAAAATAATAAAAAACAGATAAAAAGCACTATACGCGACATCCACAACGGTTCGCGACCCGGATGGTCTTTTTCCTCCATGACGTCCCGGGATGTAGGCAAGATACAGCATCTTCAATCTTCGCTAAGAAGCCCACCGTTTTCTCGGACTCTCGAGTCTGAAGGTCTGACTGGTGGCCTTAACTGGCAGCCCCAGTACCAGTATAGGATGCATGGGCTAATCACTCGTTCATCTGAATCTACACGATTACTGAAACCGAAACAAATAATTATAACCAACGGCTCCCTTTGATGACGACTATTGGAATGAAAATACGGAAACGATTCGGAACCTGGAATATAAGAACTCTAGCAGAAACATCAAAACTTGCTCAACTTGAACGTGAATTTGTACGTCTCAATCTTTTATTCATCGGGCTAAGCGAAGTAAGATGGAATGGCTGCGGCGAATACAAAACATCCTCCGGCGCTACACTCATATACTCTGGAAAGGCCACAGGCGAAAAAAGAGAAAGTGGAGTAGGCTTTCTATTATCCAAAGAAGCTAAACAAGCGCTCATAGAATGGCAACCACATGGCGACCGAATAATTCTGGCAAAATTTAAAACTCGAGCCAGAACCCTCACATGCATACAGTGTTACGCGCCTACTGAAGTCACCGACCCACAAATCAAGGAAAATTTTTATGACTCCCTATACTCTGTTTTAAATAAATGCCCTAGAGGTGAAATAAAGCTCGTCATGGGAGATTTCAACGCACAAATCGGGCCAGATAACAATGGAAGAAAGCAAGTGATGGGTAAACATGCTCTCGGCACAATGAACGATAATGGGGAGCGTTTCTATGAATTATGTAACACCATGGGCCTCACCATAGGAGGTAGTCTCTTCCCGCACAAACATTTGCATAAAGTCACTTGGGTTTCCCCAGATAATGCAACAGAAAATCAAATCGACCACATTGCCATCAGCAAAATGTGGAGACATTCATTATGTGATGTCAGAAATAAAAGAAGTGCAGACATGGCTTCTGACCACCATCTACTAATCGGTGAAATACAACTCAAATTAAATGCGGTCTTTAGAAAGCCACAATTCAAAAGGAAACGGTTCGACCTCGCCAAACTCGACAACCCTACTGTTCAAAATAACTATCAATCTCTTTTATCGGCCCAAATCCCTAATCCCTTGCCACTAGAAGAAGAAATCTTTGAAGCCGAAACTTATTGGGAACAAGCAAAATGTGCCTTCACTGAAGCAGCACAACAAAGTGTCGGTATTCCTCAACGTCAAAATAATCCGTGGATCACCGAACATACATGGAATCTTATAAAAGCGCGCAAAGGAGAAAAAGAAAAGGTTAACAGGGCAAGAACGCGCCAAACAAAGCAGCGGGCACAAGCCAACTACAGTATTGCCAACCGCAAAGTTAAACGCAGCGCTAGAGCCGATAAGCGCAGATGGCTCGACAATTTAGCAACAGAAGCTCAAAAAGCAAGCGAATCACATAGGCTCAAAGACCTACACAACATCACTAAAGCTATGGTGGGACGTAAACACAGGATTGCAAAGCCAATAAAAAATACCAGAGGCGAACTAGTACACTCTACCGAAGATCAGCTAAAAGTTTGGGAAGATCACTACAGAAATCTCCTAGCGGGAAACAACACCTATCCTCAGCAGGAACTATGTAGTAGACACCACGAACATGTTGCTCGCAACGATATAAACACAGATGTACCTAACATCAGTGAAATTGAGGCAGCAATAACTCAGCTTAAAGCAGGTAAGTCCGCTGGTCCGGACAATATTGCCCCCGAACTGCTCAAAGCAGACAAAATTTCAGCTGCTCAAATTATTCAACCAATTGTCAACAACTTCTGGTCCCAAGAGTCATTACCGCCTAATCTTAAAGACGGCATCATTATTAATATACCAAAGAAAGGTAACCTGATGGAATGCTCCAACTGGAGAGGCATAACTTTACTAAATGTAGCTTATAAAATTATTGCTCAAATCTTACATAAACGTTTAACTTCGGCCGCTGAGCCTACACTACGAGCCGAGCAAGCAGGATTTAGGCATAATCGATCATGTGCCGACCACATAAACAGCCTTCGAATAATAGTCGAACAGTCTAGCGAATGGCGATCTCCCCTATACTTGCTGTTTATCGACTTTAAACGTGCATTCGATACACTTCTCCATACCACCATCTGGTATGCATTAGAGTGTAAAGGTATACCGAGTAAATTAATAAATTTAGTAAAAGGCTTGTACTCTGACGCGCACTGCTCAGTACTTCACGAAGGGCGTCTCAGCGGGCAAATCCAAATTAAGTCTGGCGTCCGACAAGGTTGCATTCTTTCACCTATACTATTTAATATAGTCTTAGATGTGGTTATGTCGGAAGCTATGAACACAAATCATGGCATATCATTCGGCCTTCATAACAAACTTACTGACCTCGATTACGCTGATGACATCTGTTTACTAACGCATAACTTTTCCCAGATGCAAATATCGTTAAACAACATCGCAAAGCGTGCATTGGCAGCTGGTCTGTCAATCAATATCAACAAAACCAAGTCTATGCGTCTCAATTCAAACTGCTTAACGAAGTTTCAACTAGATGGCTCCTACATCGAAGATGTACAAAGTTTCTGCTATCTGGGAAGCTACATTTCGAACAACGGCGGCAGTCGGCAAGACATACAGTACAGGCTATCGAAAGCGAAGCAAGCGTTTGGAACCCTTAACAAAATCTGGCGTTCATCCAACATCACACAACGCACTAAGATACACCTGTACAATGCAAACGTAAAATCAACTTTACTATATGGTAGTGAGAGTTGGAACCTAACGGCAAGAGACGCACAACAGCTACAAGCCTTTGCCAATCGTTGTCTACGACGCATCCTTCATGTATTCTGGCCAGCAACCATAACCAATAATGAGCTCTGGTTTAGAACGAATCAGCCTCTTATAACTGATGAAATAATGATGCGCAAATACAAATGGCTTGGCCACACGTTAAGAAAACCAGCTGATGATATCGCAAGAAATGTCTTAGATTTCAACCCTCAAGGCAGTAGAAGACCAGGGCGTCCGCGCAACACTTGGAAACGACAAACTGAAGCCGAATTAAGAAATGCTGGAAAGAGCTGGAGTGAAACAAAACGTCTTGCATTAGATAGAGTTCAATGGAAACTATTTGTTACGGCCCTCTGTTCCACCTAGGAATAAAAGGATTAAATAATAATAATAAATAATAATACGCGACATAACGTGGTATTTTTCGATATTTTTCTTAGAGGTTTGTCGGCCTTATTTACGAGAAATATAAGGGATAATGAAACCAAAATACTGCGAATAGTTGAATAGTTAATAAATAAATTAATTAATATGGATTATTTTTTTTTAAATATATATAAAAATAATATATTGTACCTTTCTACTCAAAATCAATAATACATTGGTGACCGAAAATTTTTCGGAAATTCTCATTTAAAACTCGCGCGCTGTATATTTTTCGATATTTTAAGTTTATGTAGTTTGGCAGCACTGTCCTTAATTACTATGCCAAAAATGAGCGCGATCTGTCGGACAGTTCGTTTACGGCAGCTGTTGAAACCAGTTCACCTCAGTAGTGCGTTGCGAAAAAAACAATGGAAAAAAATATTGAACAAAGAGTTTGCATCAAATTTTGTTTTTCGAACGAAATTTCGTGTGCAGAATCGTTGCGAATGCTACAAAAGGCTTATGGGGAATCAGTTTTATCGAAAACTCAAGTTTATGAGTGGTACAAAGCCTTTCAGGACTGTCGTACGACCGTCGAAGACATGCCGCGTTCTGGACGACCTTCGACCTCTACCACCGACGAAAACATTGAAAAGGCAAAGGAAATCGTGTTCAAAAATCCTCATGTGAGTGTTAGAGAGATAGCACGAGAGCTAGGCATCGGTCGTGAGATGGCTCGTTTGATTTTGGTGGACAATTTGTGTATGCGACGTGTCAACGCCCGGCTTGTTCCGATTCACCTCAATTTGTTCAACATTATCAACGATTTTAAGGCCAAACATTCAATAAATACCATCGAACAGCCACCGTATTCACCTGATCTTGCACCGTGTGACTTTTTCCTGTTTCCCAACCTCAAATTACCACTCAGAGGAACGCGTTTTGAATCCATAGAAGACGTAAAACAGAATTCGCAGAGGGAACTCAAAGCCATACCGGAAAGCGCCTATAAAAAATGTTTTGATGATTGGAAGAAACGTTGGCATTTGTGTATCGCTTCTAATGGAGCATATTTTGAAGGAGATAAAATAAATATTGATGAAGATTAAGAATTTTGCGTTTTATTTAAAATTTCCGGAAACTTTTCGGTCACAATGTATTTGTATTATTTCTTCTTATTTCAAAAATATTTTTATTGGTTTAAATACTCTACTCTACTCTACTCAAACGCTATATTATAATAATTATATTTTTGGCTTGAACGTAAATTTACTTATTGTGGAATTTCAAGGTTTAATCTTTGAAAAATTGAACCAGGTGTATATCACAGTTTTTTTTCAATTTAAATTTCAAGAAACAAGAGAGTATTGTGAAGTGGTAAAGTACAAGTAGCAAGAGAGATGATATTTATAGATTTATAGCATCCTTAGTCGTATCCAATAGGTTATACTAGCACGCCCGTTTAGAGGCTTGCTGCCGCGTCACCTAGATCTTTTATCGAATACGCCACAATTCACACCAGCATTTACCGAATCCATAAACTTTTTACTCGTAGTATTTTTATCTATTTGCAAGAAACGATCAACAGATCGAACAAATAATAGAGATAGATAGAAACGAAAAATACTCTAACATTGTAAATCTATGACTATACTATAGTATAGTTAATTCCGTTCGAAAATCTTTTTCATTTGGAAACCCAATAACGTATATCTTGATCAATTTTAGCCACTTTTCATAATTTCTTATCTTGTTCTTCAAACAAGATCATAAAACATTAATTGGTTCGGGTTTTATGACAGAAACTTTGATTCAAGTAAATATTTTTTTGGCACTCTTTTTCGGTTTGGAGTCCAAACTTTGGACTCTATTTCGATTATTAATTATTAAAATTAATTATTTTTAATTAATTTAGCGAATATGAAAATAAATGTATTTATCAGTAAATTTTTACAAATTATGTAACCGTGCTAGTTAACTACTAGTACTTATTACTAGTGAAATTTTTGGAATGTGTGATCGAAGGTATTCCATATTCTTTTTATTTTTGATACTTGTTAAAAAACTACAAGCTCAGCTATTTTATTTGTATTAAATATTTATAGATATACTGTCCTTTCTTAAAGCTACATAAAACTTCAATCCGAATAAAAAACATTTAATATAATTTGAAGACCACGTTTAAGTCTGTTGGGATCTATTAAATTAATGTAAATTAATATCAATTAATTAAACAATTTAAAATAATAAAAATGGATCACATGAATTTAAAATATGTTCTCACTGACGTGTTCAATTTCTTTTGAAAATAATTATATATATTAATATATAATAATAATATAATAAGATGAAATAATTTATATAAGATATATTCCACTTAACAAATATCTTGTTAACCTTATAGTGAACAACTTTTTAAACGCACTTCGGATATGTTAGTCTCTGAAGGATATGCAGATGCTGGTTATGAATATGTTATCATTGATGATTGCTGGCTAGAGAAGGATCGTGATAATGTCACACAAAAATTGGTACCTGACGCCATACGATTTCCTAGTGGACTTAATGCTTTGGCTGATTATGTATGCATTACATAAAAATTATGAAAAAAAGATCATTTATTTAAAATTACTGTAACTTCTTGACTTACAGATACATCAGAAAGGTTTAAAATTCGGTTTATATCAAGATTATGGCACAAATACTTGCGCAGGTTATCCAGGTGTAATTAATCACATGGCATTGGATGCTAAAACATTTGCCGATTGGGATGTGGATTATGTTAAATTGGATGGTTGCTATGCCAATATTAACGATATGGATCAAGGTTATCCAGAATTTGGACGTTTACTTAATAAGACTGGTCGTTCAATGGTTTACTCATGTAGTTGGCCGGTATATCAAGAATACGAAGGCAAATTGGTAATATAGATAACAAATAAATAAATTTATTAGAAAAATAATGATGAACAAATAAATTTATTCAGCCTAATTATGAAGCATTGAAAGAGCATTGCAATTTATGGCGCAATTGGGATGATATCGATGACTCATTTGAATCTGTCGCGCACATCATGGACTACTTCTCAAAGAATCAAGATCGCATACAACCACATGCTGGACCAGGTCATTGGAATGATCCAGATATGGTATATAATAAGATATAAGATATGGTATATAAAATAATATTTATTTATATAAAATCTCTTTCCCAGTTAATTTTAGGTAACTACGGTCTTAGCTATGATCAAAGTAAATTGCAAATGGCAATTTGGTCTATATTAGCTGCGCCATTGATAATGTCAAACGACTTAGCAGCTGTGCGGCCAGAAATAAAAGCAATTCTACAAAATAGGTATAAAATCTATTTATAGTACTTATATGCTTACATATTCACAAATTGCAATAAATGAACATTTATTTTTGGCAGAGATATCATTGCTGTAGACCAAGATCCTTTAGGTATACAAGGTCGCCGTGTAACTCTCAGAAATAATATTGAGGTAGATTTTGTACATTATATATTAATTGTTAAATTTTGTAGTAAAAGTGAATTTTTAATTTCTTACAGGTTTGGACTAGACCTATCACCCCTGTTAGCACTTCAGGTGAATATTCATACGCTGTCGCATTTGTTAGCCGCCGTACCGATGGCGCACCTTATACCACTAAATTTATATTGCAAGAAATTGGTTTACGAAATATCCGTGGATATAGTGCTGTGGTACGCATATTCATTTATATAATATATGCAAATACTTTTTTAATAAACAAATATTATTTTAGGATTTGTTTGATTCAAAAATTCGTTTGGGAAAGTTTAAGTCGATAAGCACATTTGAAACACGCGTGAATCCTAATGGTAATAGATTTCAAAATGTTTTCATAAAGTTTTTACTCAATATTCATTTTTATTTTTTAGGTGTAACTTTCTTTAAATTTACTGCTTTATAAAATGTAATAAAATATTTAAAAATAAAACCAAACATTTTTTAGTTGTTTAGTGAACTTAAATTTAATAAAATATTTAACAGATAATTATTTTAATAGTTAAGAGCCTAACAAGTTCTTAAATACGTTGAATATATTCGTTTACATACTTAATCGAATATACCTACTAATTATAAGGAACATAAATTATAATTCTATTATGACAAACAATAGAATATAAAAACGTCATTAATATAGTACATATACTACATAAAACGATTAGTTCTCTTCATCTCAAATAGAGGAGCACACCGTTCTATAAATGCAGTAAATCGGGAAGCGGTTTATTCTACGTATCATAGCTACTTCCCATCGACGGCCAAGAGCCACTTCAAAGAAATAATCATATTTTTAATAATAGTAATATTAAAATCTCAAAATAGTGGTACAATTTTTGGTCGTTCTAGTCAAACGCATAGCCAAAGTAGGGTCTGCTGAGGCTGAAATATCTTTTGAAGTGAACCTATAACTACATATAAATAAATTGATAACAAAATGGTATTGTCTATACAAAAATCGAGTAGAAGTCTAATGCATCTACTAATGTTTTGTTAAAGTACATCGATGGAATGTGTTTTCCGGTAATTAAGTATGTACTTAGGATTTTCGCTATCCTATCAGTCACATCAGCTTATATTGCTTGATTATTTCCTGTCATGGAAAAAAATATGAACTACAGTAGAAAATGCAATTTTAACATTTTATTTATTTAAATTTTTTAGTAACTTGAACCATTATTCTATCTGGTTGTTAATTGTAGGATAATGTTAATAAATGAAGTTCTATGTATACTATATAAGGCTATCATCTATGCGGTACGAATTTCGTAAAATTTTTCTTTTTTTTTTTCTTTTTCTTTCTTTACGAAATACCAATAATTATATAGGAGTATACACTAATACTCCGATTTGCGTCGCCCTGATTTGTGTTGATTCGAATTGCGTCTCATTTTATCGGTGCCAATTAGCGATGCCCGTCGGTGTATAGTTGTATACATTTTAAGTAAGTCACACAAATAACTTATATATATTAGCACTATATTTTTTGGGAAGCTTTTTTTTTGGGAGATATTCTACTTAATGAAACGCTTGTACTTATATGTTATTGAGAAAGTCCAGGAGAAATTTTACCATAAGTGGATGACTGCTTTAAAAGGCTTGTAGGCAAGGTGTTTTTAACAAATTTATTAAGGTTAAGCCGTATGCTTAGATATAACTTTATCTTTAGTTAGGTATATTGTTTATCTAACACCTCTGCACTTCTTCAGCTCGTGGCAATAGTTTGGAAAATGTAACTCCACATTAATAAAAGTAAATAAATACTGTCATTCAAACCGTGTACGTTTAGTTTTAAGCACAACCATCACAATATTCTTTTAAAGGAGTCCAAATTAGGTTAAGACTGTAGGAACTCTGTGGGCTCTGATTTAGGTCTTTAATAAATTGTTGCAAGTGAAATTTACTTATTATCAATACGACGACGTCCTTTAGAGGCATTTGTATAATCATCAATCAACCTAGCATGCTACATATGTTTGACTACCTTATCATATAATAAGCAACTAGTTTCCAAATATTGTTTCAGGCTAATTAAGAGTATGGAGTAGTTGGGGCAATTCCAGTGGTAAACAATCGAAAAAAAAATTGAAATCCTTATAATAACACTGTAACTACATATTCAATATTTATAAACTCTTAAGTGTTTTAGTGAGAAAGACTCTTTAGATTTCTGATAACAAAATATTAAATTTGAGCAGTAATTATTTGTAGTAAATTATTTTTTCATATATATTTCCTTAAAATCATATACATTCATATATTTATAAATTAAAATATTTAACAAGCAGTAAAAGCCTATACATAATAACTAAACAATAAAACCCTGAACCAATGAAGGTGCATTAATGTCCATAATACAAACAATTAATATTAAATTAATGTACCTCCCTTTTAACATATAGCATTATTCAACCTAAAGTATTTGTAATTTATATACTTGCATTATATATAGTATAATATTCTGTCATGCATACAAATAGTTAAAATTAAGTTTTGTACATTAAAATATAAATAAATTATTGTCACACGATTTCTATTTTATGAATTCAAACTGTTTAATGAAGTGCATTATCTGAAAGTAAAAAAAAATATTTTAATTAAGATGTGTGGGCAGTTAATATCAGGTTAGAAATACCTTAAAGCTAATTCCACTTAAAGCACCGTTTAAATTACACAACGTCCAAACAGTTACCTTCCTTTTGCAGGAAGTACTACAGCTATCCTTTGCTCCATATTTTTAGTGAACTCCATTTGAAATGGTAGGCGTGCGTTCATAGGTACGTCGATGCAACTCATCAACATTTTTGAGGTAGTATGTGCCTGGAAATAGCGCACTTATGCTGCCGGTTGGCGTGTACGGTGCAGCATGGTTGTTCTTCTCCCTTACTTCCATTAATTCTGAAAAAGTTTCTGGTGCTACTTTCTCCCTTGAGTTCAGTGCTGGTAAAACATAGTTCAATTTTTGTACAAATTTTTCGAAATCTTTTGCGTCCTGTGTAACTGCAATGGAGTACATCGAGGCTGCTAAACCCGAGCCGTATGAAAATACTCCAATACGTTTTCCAAGTAGCTCCGCAGAATTGACATTGACCAAAAGCGAAGCAAGACCAGAGTACACAGACGGCGTATACATATTTCCCACTTGATTGGCGAGTAGTAAGGACTTTTTGGTTTTCGATTCAAATACATTATTAAATTGTGTCATAAAAGCTTTTTCCACATCACGATCGAAGTACGTTGACTCAAGTGTGGAGTTATCGAAACGTTCTAAACCAACATATTTGCTGGCACGCTTTTCCTTGTTTGTTAGTAAATAATCATTAAAGCACAAGCGTGCTACAGATTTCTGCACTAATTTGCAGAATGGCGTATGAAAGAGTATTGCATCGAAATTTTCTAAACCCAAATCGGCGGCTTTAGGATTTCTTTTTTCGAGTTTTTTACGATATAATTGATAGCACGTGTCAAGTGCAGAGAGGTAGCATTGTATAGATAATTTACCATCAACAGTCGGATATTCGGAACTGAGATCTGGTTTATAAAAATCATAGGCGTGCTCCATATGTGTTGCCCTTAAACCACGTTCAAGAACGAGGGGGGCGTTTGGTCCCACAAGCATTGCAATGGCGCCAGCACCACCAGTTGGACGTGCAGCTCCTTTTGCATAAACAGCAATATCTGCACAAACTGCCAATGCATAACGACCATCCCAACTAGATGATTCAATCCAGTTGACTGAGTTGAATAATGCAGCTGTACCACCATAGCATGCATTTGTCGTATCAATTCCTTCAATATCTGTATTGCCACTATCGGCAAATAATTGCATTAGCACTGATTTCACAGATTTCGATTTATCAACTATTGTTTCGGTGCCCACTTCTAATCGACCGATTTCGGTAGGCTTTATGTGATGTCGCTCCATTAAACGACTTACAACCGTTAGGCAGAGTGAGTTAACATCTTCTCGATCCGAGCAAAAACCCATTTTCGCTTGACCCAGTCCAATTGTATATTTTCCAGCTGATGCACCATCAAACTGTTCTAGCTCGGTTTGGTCAACATATTGTGAAGGGAAGAGGACTTCTATAGCGCATATACCAACATTTTCAGGCCACGACATAATTTCAATTTTTATTTAATAAATTTATTGATAGTTATATACAATTAAATTGTTAGTTTTGATATTATAGTTATTAACTAAGAAAGTCTGAAATGAAAAAAATATTGAGGCATAATTAATATACATATACATTGATCAATATATTTTTTATTTTAAAAATTAATACGGTATTTTATATTATAAGAAAATAATTAAAAGATAAATTTTGCGATTAATTAAATAATATAGTGTTAAAATAAGTAAAGCTGTAACTTATAAGCAAGTTTACGTAATTTCAAGTAAAACTTGGACAAGAGATCTTCGGTCATCTTTCTTTCCCATGAATGGGAGTCTACCACCTTTTTTATCAATCGGATTTTTTACTTGTCATGTGATATCATATCAAGTGTGAAATATTAATGATGAAGTCGTTAGATAAACTAGCGGAAGACGACCCTTTAAGTCTGATACATACACCACATACTCGTAAAAGAGGTGAAATAGTGCATTAGGATCTCATTTGTAGTACTTAAGTTAATTAAATTACAATATTTAAGAATTGTCTAGCTTGTGATAGGATAAGGTAATTAATTAATAATTAATAAGTAATTAATTAGAATAAACAACATTACTGATACAAAGGACGTAGCGTTGCAGCGCGAAAGATGGAAGCGACTTGCAATATAGACAGTATATGCCCAGTATAAGAGGCTGCTCGAAATATTTGACGTCGAGTAAGGCTTATTATTATTATTATTATTATAAATAATTAATTAGTACACTAAGTAATGGGAGTTAATGGCAGTCAATGTAAGAATATGTTACGTTGACTGTGAAAAAAGATTTATTATATTTAATTTAATTTTGTTTATATTAAAAATTCAATACAATAGCAACAAAGAAGAAAGTATATTTTACAAGTCATTAGTTAATTTTTTTTAATTCAGTTGAATTTTTAACAGATTAGATATATTTTTTTTCTTGTACTTTTAACCATTTTCAATGTTTGACTTAATTTAGTATTGGTGTTAGTAGTGCTTAGATTTGCTTTTTGATAAAAACTACATTCAAATTTAAATCGTTTAAAGATAGATAAAAATAAAGATTGAAGATAGATCGTTTCACACAGTATATTTATCAATAACGGCTAGATTTGTAATTTGATTATAATTATGTTTTTGTTGTTGCTCAGTATTTTGCATTGTAAATGTTGTAGCCCAGTTAGTGTCATCGTTAGCATTGATAGATTTATTTGCTATATTGAAACTAAAACAGGTATTAGTCGTTGGGTATGAGTGGTTACTGGTCATGGAACTAGACTAAATTATATGAGTAACTTTTAGTCATTAACTATGGGTAGTTAGTGATCTTCTAGAACTATAATCCATAATCACACTTTCTACACAGTTATTTGACCAATCGTTTAGTAATTTCCATTTTTCAGGTTAAAGTTATATCCTTTCGTACTATGGAAATTGGTATAGGGATTTTATCACAAGTATTTTAACATAAGTCGGTGAATTTTTTAAGAAAGTAAAAGCTAATAGAACCTTTTTTTCATTCTTATTTTTTTCTACTCGCAAAATCAGTATTTGAGCTACGCAATGAGTTCCTTGAGTCGGGGAAGAAATTAAAAAATTTATTGCTAGCTGTAGTATTTTACCTAGATTTACAAAATGTATGAAAGTGGCAATACTGACGCCTCATTTTTTTGATGTTGTCTGGTGTGTAATTAATGGGAATAGCTCAACAGCATGAATTGTGAAATTACAGAATAATGCATAAACTTGCTATTATCTAAAAAAATTTCACATACTTAAACTAATTTATTCGAATGGTGAAAAATACAACACTAGAATAATCCATTTGCTAGTCTTAGTCCAAATCCAACTCTTTTGTTTCTCTCGAAATTTAATTGGATGTTTTGAGTTACACTAAAAAGTAACTGCTAATATGAAACAAAAAATTAATTGCTAAGACAACTGTTTTTCCAGGCTTAGCCTCATGTAAGCTTTTTCTAAAAATGAACTTCAATCTTCCTAATAATTGTTTTGAATGGAAGGATGAATTAGAAAAGAAATTATTGAAGAGTCTACTACTAAATATGCTGACAATGGTACTTCTAAAAATTAATAAAGCACCAGTATATAACATATAGATGGCATTATTTTGTAGATGACAAAAAAAAATAAAAATTTGAAAAAATAATGACTCGATTCTCTGTCATATACTATTTCGGGAACTAATTAAACAAAATGTATTTTCTAAGTTTATATTGTTAATAAAGGTACTTCAATAAAAATATTTTGTATATCATTAATTTTTAATGACTTAATGAAGAGTATTTATATTTATATATTTTTATTATACATTTAAATATTTGTTAATAACATATATTGAATTCATATATTATCATTCTTCTATTATATGTTAAAATTTCTACTAAAGTCGGCTCATGAAAAATATTATTAAGTGTAGTTTCATTACTGACATATGTGTTCAGTTCAGAATGAAGATTATTTTAGAGAAAATAAAAATAAATTAAAATTAATGTTTTAATGACCCAAGATCCAATTAATGATTTAAGTTTCCTAAGAGTTTGTGTTTCCTAAGAGGAAGGCATTGCAGAAGGCATGTAAACTTATATATATTAAAAAACTTTTTCACATAAAATTAAATATAGTTTATAAGTGCTAATTTCTTATGAAAATTTTATTTTTATATATTTTTATTGTAAATTGAAACCATTTTCTTTTTATTTTGTTAATTATGTACAATGCATAATAATATATTTTTTTTTTATTATTTATTTGTTAATGTTTAAGTTT
>NC_051847.1:20316757-20343122 GCF_002237135.1 Teleopsis dalmanni | reverse complement strand
AATACTGCTTCAAGATATAATGCTTATCCAATGTCCTGTGATTTCATGTTTCAATGTAAAACAATTTATTGTAAAATATTTTGAATCTAAACTAAATATGAAATAAATACACTCATTAAAAACCTTACTCTATTTAGTACGTCAACGGGTTTTAATAACTGGTTATTGTGGTCTAAAAGATAACCTACATAAACGTTGATTATCTGCCAATTCGGAATGCAGACAACTATGCATATTCTTTGTGACCGTCCAGCTTCAACAATGCACAGAAGAAACTTATTTCATATGGAGTTTCTGTCACCAGAACAGATCAAGAGCTCTTTTCTGGATTTAGTTCTGGACTTTGTTCACAAGCTATGTAAAGGGATTTGTATAATTAAAAGTGAATTTGGTATAATAGGACTCTTCTGACCGTAGTACTGGCTGTCAAGTGATTTGAGGACAAAAGTTTTAATATAAAATAAATACGTCATCATCATTGTTCAATAAGACGTCATTGTCAAAAAAAACTTTCAGTGTTCAATAATATGATATTGTATTTTTATTTAATGGTGTTGGCTACTATATTAGAAGAAGTATTTGTAACACATTTTTTTCTTATCTTATTGCAATATATCTTATTCCGTAAGATATAGACAATTTTCTTTCATAAGAAATTTTTGTATAACGAAATATTGTTAATACTATTAAGGCTTATAACTGAATCGTTATTATTAGTTTCTATGCCATATTTGTGAAGATATCGAAGCACTAATTGTAAATTGAGATAAACTACTTAAAAGACTTCATTTCATTGTAATATAAAACTTTATACGTACGAAAATTGTCCGTACCTTCAATAAATTTTAGTAATAATTTTTAATTTTAATCTTTTTAAAAATAATTTTGACATGCACGAAATAATAGTTATTCTATTCTATTGACTAAATTCCCAAAAAGTTGATATGTAATTCTATTAGAATAATTAACTAAAGCTTTAAATTTTTGAAGTTTGAATAAAAGCTTCACAAAATTGTTCATATCCTTAACTGAATAAAAAAATTAGATGATTTGGGTCAAAAATTTTTTTTTCACTCTCTACAATATTGTTTATTATAGTTTCTTAACATTTTCTAGTAAAAATTATTTTATTTAATTTTTTTTTTTTTTGCGAAAAAAACTTTTAAGGTGCCGTACTTTTACTTTAACATAAAATAAAAATTATTTCAGAAAGTGAATAAATTCAACCACAAACAAAAAAAAATACTCATTTCATTTTTAAATTAAACATTTTGAAGGAATTTTCATCCATTGATTACTAGTGAGGTTCTACTTACATCCATGTTGGTACACCCTGCAATGCTGTTGTCTCATTTAAGACAACACCAAGGAGTAACGCTGCACTAATCCACAGTGAAAAATGTTTCCTTTTAAGAAATTCCATTTTGACCATTTCACAGCCAACACAGGCAGACGCTGAAAAATAGAAAAACTGTGGCTCTATGAACGTCCTCGACGCGTTTGTCGTTCACTTGTTTTTATAGTTGCGGTTATTATTATTACAATTGTTGTAACTGTTGTAACTGTTGTAACTGTTGTAACTGTTGGTTTGGTTGCACTTTTACTAGTTTTTCACCAATAAATTACTTTTTCCCACAAAGAATGTTTATTATTAGCTGAATTTTTTGTATATTTCCCTTACACTTGCTTTGTGTGAAAACGTGTTTTCAGGAGTTGAAGTCCAGTAATAAACTTTTTCCTCACGATACTCTTTGGGTTTAACGGATATCCGGTTTATTTTTCACTTCTTAGCAGCACCATGACTCACATTATTAATCACAATTGCACGCAACTCTATTACTAACTCTTTTCTTAAAATTGTTCGTTCTTGGTTTCTCGATTTTTTACGACATCACTCCGTAAATTACGTGAAAGCACTTATTTAATGCAATTTTTCATTTTTCTGACACTAATGACATTTTATTGTTATAATATTTCAATTGAGAACGAAAGAAAGCAACACTTTTTATCACTTATCACTTACTATATTTAGTATTCTATTTTCTTGTATTAGATTCTGAGAGTCTTTATTAGTTTCCTTATTGTTCGGTGCGGCTGGCATTCAAAGTATCAAAGTATCAAAGTATCTGGCGTGTTTTGTTCGGATGCCTACAAATTTGTGTCATCAGCTGAAAGAAATAAGAGCAAAACAAACTTCATTAATTTTGTTGAACTTTATGTCTTTTTTCAAACAAAAAAAAAATTCATATATAAAAAAAATAGAAGAAAAAAATCACAAATATGAAAATAATAATAAAACGTATAGAGAACATACAGGCATATATGGATACATATAGACATACATAAATGTCCATTCTTAATAGCCTTTACTATGTATAGCTTAGAACAATAACAATTTTTTCTTCGAAAATCTTTATAAAATTTTTATTGTTTTTGTATTGTTTACAAACAAACTCTTTAGTGCGTCCAGTCCAGCGCTCTGTCCGTCCATCTATTGCTTCTTCTATGGCACGTCTGCTACGTTTCGGTCACGCTTTTTCAGTAAATCAATAAAATTGCTTACTTCAAAGTTGAAATTCTCCTTGGTGGCCATTTAAATTGTCACTCAAATGAAAATTTGTAAGTTTGGCGAGTTTTTCGATACACTCGCCGGAATACGATTCAGTCTAAGCGCTTTTATGCTGATACATATATGAATACATCCAGTATTCATTCGTATTTCTTCATATTACTGCCACAAAATAAAAGAGTTATGATCGTGTTCATAAATTAAATTTTCCCTCTACGTTTTGATATTTTTATTTGTTGGCCGAAAATATTTATAGTAGATTTTCAGAAGTTTTCCCATATATTATCGTTTGCTTTTTCTTTTTTTAATGGTGAAAACTTTATGTTAAAGAACGTTTGTGATGTGGTTTTTTAATGCAATACTAAAATCGTTCTTCGAAAGTGGTTTCTTTTATTAAAAAATAATATATATAAAGTGCTGGTGTTATGAGAAATATGCAAAGTTTAATAAGTTTTTTATTTCGAATTTTTTAGAGTATGTCGCATTATATTCAGTTTTAAAATTAAATTGCTTGAAGTGTATTTAAAAAACATATTTTTTGATTTTTTAATGACAGCTTTGGTTCAAAGCACAATCATGTTCTTTATCCTGCCAATATAATATTTTTCATACAAATAAAGATACGTTATTGTTCACAATTGTTTGAAGCTTACACCAGCTTTTATAGTCCATCTTAGTGTATAAACAGCGTTTATACAGCAAATGTACAGATTTATAACTACTTAACTATTATAGCTAGTCTATTTTAGTACATAAACAGCGTCATGTATTACTTGTTATATTTAAAAATGTGAAAAACGTTGTATTCAAATGTACAAATGTATGTTATAACATATTAATATTCATGTATCATACTGAATCGACAACTCTATTGAGTGTATAATTTTCCAGAACAATTTTAACATGTTCTTCATTATTTAAAGCAACTTAACCCTTTTTGGACAGACATCACTCTTAACTTCAACTTCAACAAAAGATCTCTAACCATCAGTAATAATTAAACAGTTACATTACAATAATAAATTTCATTCGATTTGTTTTAAAATTAAAATACATAACATAAGACACCTATTTAACTTAGCTCTATAATAAGTATATCCTTTTAATATAGCAAAGTTGAAGAAAAAAGTTAATAAATGATAGATTCATTACAATATAAGAGCTACAACTAAATTGGAGCTGAATATCAGATTTATCCATTTATTTAAATTCCATTTCCATTTCCGAGTTATAGTTAGCTATGGAAAGATAGACGTGTAAATGATATGTTTATATAAATACGTTATTCACAGATTTTTCTAAACGTTCCGTATGTTATTTCAAATAGAATTTCCATTATTATAAATGGAATAATATGTGATACTATATATCACTGCATAATTCTATAATTATATTACTATTATTGTTGTATTCAATTAAACATACATGTATCATCAATCTATTTATCTATAACTAGCAATAACACAGAAATTATACATTTATACAAGATTTTGGAGTAATTTTTATAAAATATTATCAAAAATATAATGAAATTTATTGACTAAGAGTCGAATGAATTCGATTTTTGTCCAAAAAAAATTTTTTGCATATGTATAGTATGATGATTTATAAATTGAAGAACTTTTTTAAGGAACTGCTTCTAAATTAAATACTTAATATTTTCTCATTTCAATTTATAAATAAACATTTTTGAAAAATAAATTTTTAAAAGCATTGGTCCTCTTTAGGAGACTTCCCCATCCTCGTAATGAAGTAAAAAAATTCATTCATTTTGTTAAATATGTAAGTAAAACTTAGAGCAAACCACACACTTCAAAAAATGTACACATTTCTTATTTATAGATTTAAATATTTAATCTTAAAGAAAACTGCAAACTCGAAATATCAAAATATCTGTGGACAAATTGCTAATAAGTGTAAATATTTTCTCGACTTTATGCTCGAATGCAAACAGGAATTTTTCGAAATTTTTATAACGACAACTTTTAACATCGAAACATTCACACAAAAAAAATACAAGGAACTCCATATAAAAGATCTCGAATCAACAAAAACTCCTAAGGTCAACACTGTTGGGCCATAAATTTTAAATGACTTTCAGTCTAGCACACAAATTAAGTGAACATTAATCTGTGTAATTCCAAGTAGAAGCAAATATAGATAAGAACTTAACCAAATAAAATAAAAGACTTGTTGCATTGTCAATAAAATATGAATTCTCCTAGACACACTCTGGGCAAGTTGGATGTGAAATCATAAGAGAAAAAAACTTAAATTCCAAAATGGTTTATGTTTTTGACTATTTTGCTTACAATTCGTTCATTTACCTAATTTTACGCATTTTAAATTTAATCTATTTTCATTCACAATTTATCCTTTTCAGTGCATATTTTTATGACTTAAGTGCGTCCTTTTTACGGCACAGTGATTACCCACTTTACTGCCACTTTGCTATGCTGGTTACCTCAATGAATGTCACAGAATTGCCCCTATTTACAATGGCACTGCTGACTATCATGACAATAATTTGACATTTTTAGATAATGTGTCAACTCCCTGGTTGCTGCTCTCTGGCCAGTTTGTAGTTTTTGAAATACTTTATGTACATTTGTAGGATTTTTATGGTAATGGATTTTAAATTTTTTCTTTATGAATCCTTTAAATTGATAAGAGCGTATAGTTTTATGAGCAATGCCACATTAAATGTTTTGTGGCTATATTCCATATCTATTTAATGTCTGAACGTCGTAAAATTTCTTATAATACTCGAACAATATACATACCTATATTTATATATTCGAACAGAAATAACAAATTTTAATACAGTTTCCTTATCAGAGGACATAAAAAATTCAATTTTATTTGTATAAATTTTATTGGCATTAAATCCCACAAGCTTTTGGTCATATAAGCAAACCTGAATCGTAGTGAAAAAAAAAAAATTTAAATGAAAATATGTGCTTAACAAAGAACCAGAGCGGAACTAAAATTGTTGGAAACATTTTTGTACTCTTAAAAATATAAAAAAAACTTTTACACTTAAAATCAATTAAAATTGCAATAAAATGTGCAACTACGTTTGCAAGAGCTTCTCGTATGGGTCATGGGCGCACTTATGATGCCCTACTAATAAAATTTGTTTTGAACAAAATATTTAAAAACTTCAATGTGAATGCACAAACCATACGAGCTGGTATGATGTGGTATCAAATTTTAGTACGGAAACTGAAATTTTTATTTCCTTTTAAGTGGTTCTACTTTGTGTTTATAAATCAGAATTTTATAAAAAACTTTCAAAATGTTGCTAGTTTCGTATTAATTTTTACTCCTTCGCATGTAATCACATTTACAACTACTTTTTGAGGGATAGATAATGTATGAATTTTATGATAATGACTGCACTTCTGCACACTTTCAGCTCGTGCGTAAATTAAAATTTTATGTTACGGTTTTGACTTTTCAAGAGTCATTATTTTCATAATACACTTATTAACTTAATTATGACTAATTGTAGATAATGTGTATATATATTAAAAAATTAGTGTTTTACTTATAAAAAATGCGCGATCAATGCCACAGTTAGAGATCATAAGATCAACAGTGAGATTATTACAAATAAACAAATAATAAATTTAATTACACCAATAAATAAATTAATTTAAATATATAAGATACATACAGTCACCATAGCAGAAGTTCATAAAAGTAATTTTTTAAATACTTTGCAACTACGTTACTAGTGCTATCTACATCACACTAGATCACTAATCTACTAACATAATCTACACAAAGTAGGATTCAGGCCTCATTGATCGTAAATCTTACTAACTTAAGAATTGTGGTCCAAGAGTCAAGCAAATGGTACTAACACCACCCCTTTTATAACGAAAATCAGCGCTTGAATACATAGAATTACCTCAGAAGCTTACTAACTTGATAAAATACTCTTACTCAGTCGCGCTCTTGTAAAGTTACACCAATAGACGTTTTAAAGTAAGTTCTAAAATACGCCATAGTAGTTTTCGCTCACCATTCCTATTCAATATTGCTATCAATGTTGTTATCATGTTGTCTGACTCTAGTTGCATGATTAAATAAACATTTTGAGTTATGCAGACGACATCTTTCTAATGTGTTATGCTTCACTTAGACTCAGAAATCCTTAAAGACTTTCGAAGCGTAATCAAAATCTATAGGATTGGAAGTCAATATTGCCAAAACAATATTGGTTATTAATAGCTCAAAATTAAACTATTTTGATCTAGGAAACTTCATCCAGCTATATTTAAAATTATGTCCACAATTAAAGAGACAAGCCTGACTTTCAATAGCTAAGCACACCTTTGGAATTCGGAATGATATATAGAAGTCTCCCTACTTTTCTGTTCACACGAAAAAAAATTGTTTACCACTAACATAACAGCATTAGTTTTGTATGACACTGAAAAGTTGCATATAACGACAGTACCTAACTTCTAAAGCCTTCTGAAACAAAGCCATGGCGAACTCACAATGTTCGCCATATCTCATGAGTATTCTAGTCAAACACTAAACCAAATCAACTAATCGTGGTTCAAAACCAGGCAATTGGTCGTGGCTTGGTCACATGTTTAGCTTGTGAAAGATAATGTTATGAAAATTCTTGGTTATAACCCTCCAAGTAGTAGAAGAGCTGGGCGAAAGAGACAAAAAAACTAAAGAAATGCTGTGGCTTTATGGGGAGAGTTGGAATGAACGATTCGCAATCAATACAGTTTAACAGTTTAATGAAATTTACTTGTTAGACGTTTAAAATAATTAATTTAAAAATTAATATTTATAGGTAATTTTTTAGCGAAAAATTTATTTTAACATTAATAACAAAGCCTGTAAGCAAATATTCAAAAATTTATGATTTAAATTATAATGAAGGCCAAAATTCTTTCAATTTAAATTTTCTTTATAAAACTTATATAATTTTGTTAAATCAATTAATAGTCTACCGCTTTAATATCTAAATTACATTCTCTTTCTACAAATTTTGAAGATGCTCAACAATTCCGGATATTAATCAACATACGGGTATATTATTTATTCATAATGCTTTTAAAACTCAATTTAATAAGGCGAATTTTTAATATCTTCGAACTCTTCGGACTTTTTTTCAAGTATTTTTAAGAGTACCTATTGTACGGACAGAAAAAGCAAATAAATAAGTTTTTACACTCTTAAAACAAATACCAAACTCATTTAAATTCCATTAAAACATCAATTCACCTTGACAATGTAGCACACAATGGTCCGGTCCTTTCAGTGAAAAATACAACGAAGAAACTAATAAAAAATTTAATAAGAAGAACTTAATGGAAATACCATCACCGAAGTGCAGCACTTCAGTTGCCAAATATATTGTTGCCGTAATGAGACTAATTAACATTACAATTACAGAGTAGCGACGAAATACACTGTAATACAAAGCGACTGCAAAGCAACAACAACAATTTCGGCTCCACAGACTCGACTGCCTTGCAGCTTAGCCATATCGAGATGGAACCAATGGGCCAAAGGGCTAAGGCAATACTCAAAGCAAATTAACAAAATCATTTTCTCAACTGCATTTTGTACGTAATCGCACGCTAATGTCACTTAATCTCGACTGTGATTGATATTTTCAATTAAAAAAGGACGTTCGAATACGTCCACAAGTCAGGCGAATGAACATGGCACATGCGGAATACTCGTCGCATTTATCGTGTCGTATAGGAAAAACTCTGTCAATGGGTTCAATCGACCGTGAGAATGACTAACAAAACTACTTTGCTCTTCAAAAATAACAAATAGAAAATTCAAAGAAAAGACGCACGCTAGAATGAAATGCTTTTGATAAAGTGTATCGAAATGAGCCGGACGAAACAAAAAAAAACGCAAAAAGATAAAAATAAAGTTTTCCTCTTTATGCCTGCCTTTTATTTTTTCGGTTTAATTTTTTCTTTGATACGATAAAAGTATTAACGTGCACGATTTGAAAGGATTTCAGTACAATAACAAAACAATACAACGTATGATTTTGACTTATACTTCTTCTCTATGCTTTATAATCGACAACTTCAAATTCCGCACTTACACATTTTCCACTTTGACAAATCCATCTTAAGCCACAGGAAATGCTTTCCTGGATGTTTTCACTTTTTCATATACAGAACCGCATGTATAGCATGTGCACACAATGTCAGAGATGCGTCTGATTCCATCCTTTCACTATGAAATTATTCACATTTGATGGGGACTCTGTTGGCGCTCAGGTGCAAATCCTTTAAAATGTATTTCTTTTCTCATTGTTTAGCAGCAGCAGTTGCTCCTACTACAAATGTTACTATTTCTATTCGAATTACTTTTACTACTGTTGTCTTCTAAACTAAGGACGGAAATCCCTTGTTTTATCTTTTTTCAACATTTGCATCCTTTCAAGGTATAAGCCCTTTTACTGCTGATTTGCTTGTGCTGCATCGGCATTTCCTTACTTAAGTTGTGTTAAAATATTTCTTATCCTTAAGCTTAGCGACTTAGCTTTGTTCTTGTTTTTCTTAGACTACCTACATAGCGCAAAAAAAAACAATATTTACATTTGTTGTAAAATAGTTAAAAATTCACAAAACAAAATTTTACAATACTAAACTTTAATTTGTGAATAAAACTAAACTTAAGTAATTTCAAACCCAAAATTAATTACATTAATACTACGTTTAGATAAATAAATTTTTTGTGCCAAATATTCAACAATAAGTTTTATTTTTTATACAAAATCCATACAAAATACATAGGTTTATAAATATGCCAATTAATTAATTAAATTAATTAAACTTATTTATTTATTTTTTCAATTTTAATTTTAATTTCACTTAAATACAACTTCGTTAATAGAAGCATTTAGCATATTTTAAAAGTGATGCCAATTTCTTTGCACCAGACTTCATGAAGTTGAAGGATTTTGTACTTTTATCTAGTAGATTCCTTTATTATCTAGGAAAGTATTTCTCCCAATTTGATTTATCTTGACAATTGTGGCATTTATCCGATTCTACCAAGTCTAATTTCTTCATCCGATGTGAGATGCACCTATAGGAATCAATAATGGACGAAGGAATAATTTCCACACGCATATTAAATGAGTCAGAAGTACCATGTATGTCTTTCAAGTAATAAAAACACTTTTTCTTCTCTTCAGCAGTATTAGTTGCAACAAAATTTATCTACTCATATATTCATACTCTGCGGACTGAAGTATTCTCGAAACTATAAACGAAAAGTGAAAGCGTGGGACTTATGTGGCACATTGTAACTACTTAACTGCGGCAGTTATAATTTTCTAAGCAAAAAAAAAAAAGAAATAAATAAGTCATAATTCCATGGAATTTAAATTTGCCCTCTTTAGTTCATTCAACATTTATAAATGCATACAATTATGTCTAGAAGAAACTGTGGCAATACCGTAAATACTCGAAACAACATGACAAACGTAATTTTCAAACTGAGTTAGACGCACTGACAGACTGACTGGCGTTAATTTAAGAAGTACTTACAGTGCGCTCCTTAAACAAAATATGAACTAATAAAATGCATTGCGCCCGCCCTATCATGTCAAGTTGTCAACTAAAGGCGCTGACAATTCTTTCACTCCAAACAGCCAACAACCAACAACCAACAACCACGCAGCAATGTCCGTGGCACTTTTATTATTTCAAGACCACAACTTATGAGTATTTTTGTTTTGTTTCTTTTAAAAACAATTTTTGACATTTTATATTATTTGACATTTTTTCTTGTAATTTCAATTACACTTTAAAACATTGCCACTTAATGTTACTAGCAGCCTTCGAAAGACATCTACTCCGGCAACAGTAATTGTTGGTCACCAACGCATCAAATCAACGTATGACTTGCTGACACTCTGTTAAGTGTTAAACGCTTTGTAAGCAATAAAAATTTGCATCATAAGTAAATGTTGCTGCATCCAAGACAGCAACATTTGTGTCAAATGGTCACAAAGAGATTACAAAAAAATATATCTCGTTATGTGCAATTACGACCGACCAATGTGACGCATGCGTGCACACTTTGCAACATATGCAGGTGCCGCAGATGCAAATTGTCGCCTTGAGCTTCCATTACCAGGGAAGTGGAATTTTTTTCGTAAGTTTTGGATGGTACGTTGCTATCTGGTGAGTTTAAACGCAAATAGGTGTGCTCTGGCTCTAGGATTATTAAAGACACATTTGAGATTTTATTTTTTCTCTAATTCTGTAATTCATGTGGGCTTAAACGGGAAAGCAGTCTCGTTAACTTTTAAATTATTGCCATGCAAAAATCGCAATTTGTTGCACGAAAATGTTTAAACGCAACATTTATGCAATATTGTATCAAATAATTTTATTCGATAAAATATTTTATGGCCATAAGTCCAGGCATTATTAATCAGATTACTTTTAAGCACCTGTGAAATTAGTACTGAAATCATAAGTTAAATAAACTGTATAAATTGTGAAAATTATTTACATAAGTTAACAAAATGAATTGATTAAAATTATTTAATTTTTGTCGTAATTAACATACGAAATTAACTTCATTTGCAAATCTTAATTTTGTCACTTTTATAATCTCAATTTGATTTTATCAACGTTGGAGTACTTAAGAACTCAATAATAAATTTTAAACAAGATAAGTTTTAACTTCAAAAAACATTTGAAAATAAATTAAAATATTATTAATTAAGTGACTTTTCTTTGCTACATTATTATCAATGCCATTGGGTAATACTATAGGTGTTGTTTACTCTTAGATAATCTTAGAGCCTTGTTCTGTTCTGAAACTCATATGACGTATTATCACAGGACTTTTACGCTCTTTTCGGTCTTGACTATAAATAAGATGTAAAATAAATAATAAAATAAGATGTACAAATTTCAGTACTTCTTACTGAGTAACTCTGTTTTGATATGTATAATTAATGTGATGAAGCAGAAAAACCCTCGTCACTGTAATCAAAGTTTAATCGTAATTTTGTCTTGCTGTTTATGTCAAATTTTTAAATTTCAATCGACCTGATCACGACTATCTGCATAACATGACCTCTATACCTGTACTGAACACTAACAGCATGCGTGAGTGTAGTGAAAAAATGAAAGTCGTGATATATGAGAAATAAATCAAAACAACAAAAAACGTATGTGCATTTGGTTTTGTCGAAATGGTTTTGCTCAGATTTTAAAATATTAATTTGCGAATACTTTTTAACTAGCAGGGCCATTCTGGCAAAAATAGTTAAAAGTCTTTCGAAAGATATTTAAAAAGTAGAACCAAAGACACTTTGAAAGATTTTTGGTCTTCTAAAAGACAAAAGCCTTTCAGAAAAAAATTAATTTTTATGTATTTTATTTTATTTAAAGAAAAATTAGTACACGAAAAACACAAACAAAATCTTGACGGCAATCGAAAGATGTGCTCACTAGCCACCTTTCATTTCGTCTTTTAAAAGACAGAAAATAGCTGCCAGAATACGAAACATCTTTAAAAACATCTTTCAAAAGATTTTAGACTATGTTGAGCTAAAGTACAGTTACCAGAAGTCCTTGTGGGTGTGACTTCTATTTATGTGGTAGATAATGCAAACAGTTTTTCTATAAGATAATTAAGATGCATTCAAAGCAATATCTAAAAGCATAGACAAATAACTAGTTTTCAAGTTGAAGTTTACTACCAGAGCAATGCGTCTAAATATGTTAAATTTAATTAATTAATTGAAATTATGAAATATAATATAAAAAATTTACAATAGAGACAAGCAACTGACATACATTTCTGGCATATGCAGTTTGATTGACAATATTTTTAAATTTAATTTTATATTTTAGAGCCGTAATATTAATACTTATTTATATGAAAGATATTCGAAAAAGTATATTTTAAATTCGAATAAATTTATATCTTATACATATAAACCAACACATATATACACATCAATGAATGTATATTTTTCAACTTCAATCTATTATTAAACAAAATTTTTGCATTTGCTTCAAACATTTGTGTTGCTTGTAATTCTTCTTGATATTCCTCACGTTTTCTCACAATAATCTTAGAAATCATAAAACTTTCAAAGCAGTTTTTACTTAGTTTTTTTCAGATGAACGGGGGTATTTCTTGCAGTTTTGCTTACAATCATAAAAGAATTTAAATATATTAAAGAGTTCACCTCATGTTTGTTTAAAAAGCTATGAATTTTTAAAAAGCATTTAAGTTTTAAGAAAATTAATTTATTTTAATAATTTATTTACAAAATAAACCAGTGAGGTAGAATTTCGTTAATATAGAAACTACCTTAATATCAGTGGCAGTTAAAAAAAAATCCTCACAGTCACAAAATGAATTTTGACAGTCATAAAATAAATTTAAAATTTAAAAATTATTAACAAAAAAATTTAAATGAATTTTATATAAATTAATTTTATACATAAAAAAACTATTTTTTATATATTTTAAACACATACAAGAACTGTCAACGAAATATTATCAGAAAATCATTTTAAAATCATCACTTGTCTTTAACATTATAATTCACTGCATTATATGCATACATATATCCAATAAACTTTATAGGGCTCGATAATTGACAGTAGTTGACACTTTACCTTATGCCAGCTGCCAGCAAAGCTTAAATTTTAACAAAATCGACAAAATGACAAATGCAGTATATAAACCAAAATTCAAAGAAAATCTTAATTTAATAAAAATTAATAACTTGTTGTCAGCAGTAGTCGACTTGCGTGGTACTCTACAAATTCCTGTATATGTATACATTATTTTTAAAAATATATTGCTCTAATTCAAAGAATTTTTTTTATATAAAATGAAATTAATACAATACAGTATGTTATTAAAAATCTTTACATATTTATATAATATTTATAATAATTTATAAATAACATATATATATATATATATATATATATATAATATATATATAATAATATATATATATATATATAAATAAGAAAAATGTTCAACTTCTTTCTCTAAAAGTACATGATATGTTATTCTACTTTTTTAAGTATATTCTCGACAAAATCTGCAAGCCATATAGACTTCACTTAATCAAGAATTATACTATACTCCTATACTCTAATCAAGCACTACATCTAGATATTATTATGAGTGGAAAGCTCCGCTGAAAGGAGCACGCAAAGAAAACGTGAGAAACTTTTAACATGAATTTTTTGACAATTACCCTATATCTTACTAGAAATTCTGCGTTCAGAATTATCTTCAGCTAATCAACTAAAGCTGTATTAGCAAGTAATATAGAAATTATGTGACGCTTTCAAAATAAAGTTGTAAAGTGTGTAGCAAAATAAGCCATTGTATATAAGAACAATCGATTAACGTAGATATCTAGACAACAATACCATTGTAAATAAAATATGATATTGGTAGGTCATGTAAACAAATTCATCAAACCATCCAAATTTTTGAAAGCATTTTATGTTAGAAAAAAGTTATAGTAAATTCCAAAAAGAAACTCAACACACGGAGAATATCAGCAGAGGTGGAATAGAATTTAATACACCATACATAAACTAATAAAGTAATAAAATTTAATTGCCCAATGTAGTGGAGTGGAAGTATTTTCGTTCCCAAAGTAGTCACTCCTTGGATAACACACCTGAACAGCATGCGTTCAAACACTACGGTACTGTAGAGTGTGGCTCATAAAATTGTAGGGACAATTTTTTTTTTTGTTTTAAGGAACACCCACGGTGTTAATAATGTGAAGTTACATTTAGCTCTGTTGTTGTTAAGTTGTTATTTCGAGTGTTAGCTGTAGTTTTATAAACAGCTCGAATACTAGTTAAAAAATATTTTATTAGAATAGGAATTAAGAAAGGAAATGTAATTGTGGGAAAATGCGATTTTTCATTCACTTGGCGTAGCGAATTTCTAAATGCCACGCAACAAAGCGACATAATTTTTTTTCCCTTAATTCTGACATATTTTTTACACAACTTATTTATTTGACATGTCAGCATGTAACATCACTACTGTCAAAAATCGAGGTTTGTCACTGAGTTATTTATCAAATCCACACGTACCTTTCTACACATAAATTAAGTTTACCTTAGATGGAATGTCATGTAAGTTTTAATAGTTTGCGGTTATTTAATGCTACAGTGTTGCATACACGAATGCTCTTTTATGCACTTATTTATTTTATTTTGAGGTGTGTACATTATTGTTGTCAAATGGTAATTTTAATTAGTGCTTCATTCTATATTTAATTATGCACACACTTAGAATTCAAATAAGAAATTTCTTTGACGTTATGGTAATTTTTTATTTTCTCATTTTATACTACTTTTCACCCAAGTATATTATTAATTAAAGTTTTTGTACATGAATGCATGCTATTTCTATTTATGAATTTAGATAATAGGACTATGGCAATGATGTGCACCATACCAATGATGCAGATACAAAGAGATTAAGATTGCATAAAAACAACAAGCAAGAATAGATGATGCTTTATGATGATAAATGTAGTAGATTCTTGGCATTAAACTTACTAAATTAAATACCAATTAAAATTTTATTAAGAGAAAATTAAAATTTTATAAGAATTTCGTAATTAATTTTAGTATTAGGTTAATTTGATGTCAGGAAGTCGATAAGCATTGCTCATAATATTGCTCATAATATTATACAATGATTTAAGATACCTAATCCGTATTAAGCTCCCACGACAACGTTCCATTTATTCTGTTAAATGAGAATTAAAATGTTAAGTAGTCTCACACAAATTAAACGAATATATGAAACGGGTTATAACTACATACATTCTTACTGTAATTTGATAAAATAATATTAGCAACACACAACTAACTATTATCTTTTATAACTTATATCACACTAATGAAACATAGAAATCTACAAAAATTTATTAAGTCACATCATTGTGTAATACAAAGGAGATCATTTTGTTCAAAAATGATACTTTTACAGATAAAAGCTTCTTCACACGGCAATTTAATCCACATTGCGGTATCTGGATCATAGCAACATTCATATGATATTTTTGCCGTTTATGAACGCTGCGGATCTATCAGGCTTATGCACTCGCTTCGGCTAAATAGTTTTATAAAACTATTCGGCATTAAGCGGTTCAAAGAAAGGCGCAAGTAAAAAAACTTATAACTTCTTGGAAAAAAATCTGTATAAAAGAATACGGCGTATTAGAAATTGTAGTTGTGTACGAATATAAAGAGGAATAATTTAAATTCTCTACTAAAATCTACTTTAGAAAAAACGGTTGTTAAACAAACATATAAACAATAGCAACAATCGAATTTCGATCAACAGTTAAAGAGAATTATCTTGTCTCGTGTGAATAATCCGAATCTAAATTTATTGCTAACTTTTTTATAGCATAAGGTACACAATTGTCATTATTGTTTATTCAAACTATAACTATATATTATCTAAATTATTATCTAAATTATTATCTAAATCTAAATTCAAAATTAAAAACTTTATTTCAAACTTTAGTTTTAAGAGAACAATATTTAGATAATAAAGATAATATATTTATGTTTACTTTAAATTTATAACTCTTAAAAAAATCATTTTTGCATACATAACAGATTTATACTAATTTTTTTAAATATTTTTGTAAATGTCAACATTTCTGCTTATGATATAAAATAGTGCTACCAAAACTGTATAAGACGTTGGGAGGAGATTAAATAGGAGGAGGCTAAAAAACTTCGAAGCTATTGTTTTAAAGACACAATCGTTTTAGTGTAGTGCATATAGCTTATTGTGAAACTAGCTGAAATTTGCTAATTTCGTTGTTTTTGTGACATGAAACAAGTTCAGTTTTTCATACTTTTTTAATAAATAAAAAGTTGCATTGCACAAAAGTTCGAAAGTTTCTCTTCTTTCGAATCCCAATACCTAAATGGAAGGCAATTCCTTCTACAAGGATAGCGCGCACAACACTTTCGCAACCCACGGAACATAATGGCAGCACACTGTCATTATCCTAGCCGAGTTGAGTTCATGTGAAAGTTTTTCGACAAATTATTGTGAGATAAAAAGGATGTACAGGACTTAGTTAAAGATGATCATTTTTGAATTTTTTTTATTTATTTGCTTATTAAATAAAGATAACTTTTTTAAATTGAATCAGCAAAAAACAGTGTCACATGACATGGTAAACAACACGACACTTAATTTTATGCAAACACAGCAAATATGAGAGAGAAAAAAATTAAAGAAATAATGGATGCAAAATAATATAGTAAAGAAATTGAAATAAAATACAAAGGAAAAAGTCAAAACTTAAGCTTAAACTCCCAGCTATGATTATTTGATAGGAAAACAACGTTAACAATGCCTCGTAAGACAACAACAGTTACTGCCTTTGGTGCAGCATAAACAACAGCTTCCACATGTGCAACCTCATCTCATGTGAGACATATAATCAGCACAACTAAAGTAACACCATCAACGACGACACTACAAAACTACGACCTCATTGATAGCAAAAGTGTTTGCTCTATGCAACCTACCGGATAACCAGTATGACTTAGTGCCTAGCTTTCTTTTGACAATGCTGCACGCTATTCTGCATCTGCCAGCCATACAGCCATACACGTATGCACTTGACTATCATTGCTTTGGAATATTTTTTTTATGAAATATAATAGGTCTGAGCAAATGTGCTATTGTTGTACCGCATATAGTTGGAAACACTATATGCTTTTGATCCGAAACTTTAAATTTAAAGGCGTGCCAGAAACCAGTGCTTTACTTGTATACAAGTAAGGCGTTTCAGTACTCAAGCATAAATTTTTGAAATTATATTAAATAATAAAAAATAATGCGAAATTAGAAAAAGAACAACTAACAACTAACAAGAGTAAAAGGAGTGTACGACTCCATTCGTTGCTCCCTGGCACAGTGCTACACTATATCATACCAGTGTGTGTACAGTACGTTTAAAATGCTGCTTATACTGCAAGTAGAATGCAAAGCCAACAGTGAGGCGGTAACATGTCACGAGTTGCCTGATGTGAAAGTTTAAATACAAAAACATTTTTAGGAAATGAAAATCGTTGAAACGACATAAAGTGCAAAGCAGGCCAGCCGAAGCAAGAGTATTAATGTTTGCTGATAATTTATGCATAATTCGAGTAAGAAAAATATTAAAACATAAAAAGCAAATCATAATACACTCATATTAATGAAAATAATATTGAAAACAAAATTATCAAAACAAAAAATAGTAATATCAAGCACTGCGGTGAGTTGTTGACTGCTGAATAAATTTGTGCATATCTGAATCCATTATAATACGTATTGCAGTCAAGCCACGGAGCTCATAGCTTGCTACTGCATCCATTTAGCTGGAATTGCTCTCCCGCTGTCTCAGCACACTTAACACTTTAATAGTGCAACACTTTACCGTTAGTTAGTTGCGAAAAGTGAAAAGGTTAAATGCTGCTTAAGATGCTAAATGAGCGCATACAAATTGCATATAAAAATCGTTGAATTATTCAAATATTTTGCATACATCCTTTCAACTGCTGCCACAAGTAGCGCCTAAGTAGCAAGGAGTGCAACAACAATGAGTATAGCAACTCACTCAGCATGTTGCAACATTAATCTGCATTCGAAACTAAACTCGAGTTGAAAATGCAAAACTTTCTTGCTTTACAACACAGCACAGACCAACTAACAATGCAGGCAACATCAACACAAGCAACTGTAACAACAAATTAATTTGCAACATCAACTCCTGCCGTACTTACTTCTATTTTGTGTGTTTGCTCTTTAATAAATTATTAATTCATTATTTTATGTCTATTATACACAAATTAAATTTACCCTCTTAGCATCCCGAAATTTTCTTCTACAAATAAAAATATCCAAATTTGTTACTCTTTGTTTTTTGGTGCATATCATCCATAGGAATACTTTGCATGCGCATATATACTCCTCATTAATATCTTATGTATCTTACTATATTGCCACAAATGCTCCACATACATACATACGTACATAGTTACATGCAACTAAAATACTTCATATCTTAAAGGTTCCCTATTGGCAACTTTTTGCCAGCGCGACACGGCATATTCATGTGTGTGCCTTAGAGCAATAATGAACACAATGGAAGATGGTCAAGTAACTTTGGCACAGAGAGAAGCACCAGCATTTTAGGATTTGTACAATTTGGTTCGTATCTGCTGAAAGGTGTTGCCACATTCATAAATCTTGAAATTTCTTATTCACATGTCGAAGCACTCGTGAGTTAAATATATTGCTCATTTCTGTTTTTATTTATTTGCAAAGCTGCTACATTCATCATAGGAGAGACTTTTTAGTTTATTTTTAAAGAAAAATTAATGACTTGTCTTTTTTACTGCTTTAAATTTGGTTTCAGTTAAGCTTACAAACGTGAAGTTGATCCATTTAATTTTTAAAAGAAAATACGAGTACATCTAAGACATATAAACATGCATAAAATAATTACTACAGAGACAAGAGTATTCACAGCAGTATAAATAATTATTAGTTACACAAAGTTAAGGAAAATATTATACATAATAAAAATTGTCATTTCTAAGAAAACACATTTTTTAATCATTTTAATGATAATTGTCTTAGAAACAAAATGCACATTAAATTAATATAAAAAGTCTTTTTAAAACACCGCCATAGAAAATTAAAATTAGCTATTAAAACATCTGTTTTAAAATGATAATTAGACAGTCCATCCTTAATAGTCAGTCCATAGCATACGCATCACCAGTCCGGTCCGCAAAAAATTTTATCAATACGTTGATATACGATATAAGGGAGGCCAAGGTTCGCACTGGACTGTAGTGCCAAATAAGAAGAAGACGATATTCGACATATTTTAGGAATATTAGCTGACTGCGGATTTAATACAACACTAATACAATACATTATTGTTAATATACCACTTGCTTACTTATATAAATGATCACAACAATCTGTAATCAGGTTTTGGATTGTTGCAAATAGTAGATATTCCATTATTTAAGTGAATTAGGGCCAAAAATGTATCGAAGAAAAAGATCGTCACATATCTCAGTATTTATTTAGCAAATTCAATAGATATTAAATCCATAAATTTTAATGATATTCTAGTGGGGACCACTAGTTAGAGGACCACTTTGTAATAATCTTTTATGAAAACATAAACTGATCCTAACATAAAGAAAGAAACATTCCTTTCGTTTCCCATAATATTTCTTAAAATTTTTCTTTATTGCGTCCATCAATAATTCATTTCTATAGTTACCTCATTCAAATTATTTTCATTTATTTAGGCACAAGTGTCTGCCTTTACCGATTATATTGTTTTATTCATCAACTTCAATATCTTGTATTTTATATAAACAATCAGTTATTCCTTTTGTACGGCAAATATCAAACAAAAACCCTTTCATACACTTCACAATACAGTATCAGACGCTTTGATTCAAAGTGCTTATTAAGCTAAAAACACAACATGGAGGCTGCATCAAAGCGCAGATTAAATGATTAATTTAGCTAAATTCCCTAAAATATTTAGTTAATTTCCATTTCCTTTTTTACAAATCAGCTACCGTGTGCCTGGTACAAAGCCTTCGTGGGTGTGTTCAATGCCGATGTTTTGATAATGAATTTGCTTTCATATTTCTCTGTTACCTGTGCCACAATGCCACAATGCAGTACAGCATTTGTACCTATGCCATACCGCTACTTAAATGATTATCTGTGAGCACTCTTTAAAGGCCACTGAATGTCAATATGTTCAACCGTTTGTTCCCAAATAAAGGATGCTTTGTTGAAGAGATTTTGCTGTGCTGTTTGTCTGTTGTCTGCAAATGCAATAAACAAAACAAAAATCACACAAAAACATACAAACACTTGAAAAATTTTGGACAAAGCCATAAACAAAAACAACATAATCCTTTAAAATGCCAACAAATAAGTGAGATTGAGGGATCATTAGTTAAATACACAGCCACAAGTATGGGTTAAATAACCGTAAGCTTAAGTTATATTAAAACATACAATGTACAATGTAACATATATATATTTCGAGAGAAAAAATTATGAACCAGTAAACTGTCAAAAACTTTGGCAGCTGTCATTGGTTTGCCTAATATAGCAAGCAGTCAAAAAATGTAGGACACCCTCCTCCTATCATCCTTTATGACGAATTAAGATAATGATGCAAAAATGTTCTTGATTTGTTACGGCATATGTGATGCTACATGTACATTTCTGTATAATTTCACTTTGATATCGGGGCCGAATATTATGCAGCGCTGCCAGCAAAAGCATTATCTCTTTTATGAATAAATTATTTCAATCTTAAGTTGTTATATGATATTTTCCTTTAAATACTGCTAATCATGTTTTTTTACGAGAAATGATACAACAACCCCAGCCTGAATTGTGCTGTCTATGTCACTGGCTCGCTTGCTACGCTTGTTTGCACCATAATAAAGAACCTTTTAAATATTTTAAACAAGACTTTTTACATGCTTTAATATATACTTTGCTTTATTTTCCTGTTTTTTTTTTCCAACATCAATATAAAATATTTTTTACAACCAAATTAAGCGTTGCAAATGTTTAAGCAGTTCGCTGAAAAATATGCTTAACGAGCTGCATTTACTCGCAGATACTTATACACAAATGCCAAGAGGCACTGCCAGTCGACAGTCGGCAGTCGGCAGTTGGCCACATTGCCAGCAAAGCGTATTCACCACAATGATTCTCTTGGAAATGCAATTTGGTATATGAATTCAGTTTGTGTGTCCATAAACATGTCCTCATTGCTATATTCACTGAAACATTTGTTATATTCGTGCATATATCATAGTTGTTGTTGCTTTTGCCCTTTTAATGCAACATTCACTGACGGCTTATAATCTTACTATGCCCTCCTTCCTTTAATTTGTTATATAATTTAGCTTATTTTTTTTTTCTTTTTTCTTAGGCTGTCAAAAAAGTTCCACTCGATTATGCGATTATATATGTTTCATTATTAAATCCTCTACGGTTTATAATGCCCCTTTGTTCCCTCAAATACCGGCTTCAAAAGGTGAGGGAATCAAAGTAACAAACAAAAAAGAGCAACTAACGGATATGAATAATATTTTTTTGAACTAGTCAAAGAGACTGGAAGAGTAGTGCTACAATGAGACACGGGCGGTACTACAAACAATGCGGAAGGTATCCTCAATTATTTAGTTTTTCTTACAATGATTTTGAGTATCGGTTAATTCTAATGTAGAATGGAAGTAGAATAAAAAGAATTGATCATTCTCACGAATAATTGCATGAGTTGAAAATCTTCAAATCAGAATTTTATGAAATATGAAGATTTAAGTGAAATTATAATAAAGAAATACAATTTATACATTTTTATTATTTGAATGTACCATAACTTAAGTAGTTCTCAGACATATGTCTTAAAAATTTTAACCTAATAATTAATCATGTTTAAAGATTAAAGTCAAACATAAGCAAAAAATATAATTTAATTCAATTAATTATTTTATTTCTCTATAAAAATCTTAAATCTGCTAATATTTTGACTATTAAAGTTAAATTTTTTTTCAAAAGTGAAGCGTCTTAAAGCGAAAAGCAACTAGAAAGATTCAAACAGTAATGAAGAAACAACAACAACAAAAATTTTATTGATTTATTGAAATTTGGCTGACCACACAATATTGTTTCGAGTACTGCCAAGCACTCATTATCAGTGATCTTAGGAAATATTGGAAGACTTATTGAATCAATATTATGGATTATAGATATTTAAAATATTATTGTGGTATTTTCTGTGTTAGAGTTGTTTGAGTTTTAAAAAAAATCAGGACAACTAAGTTTAGGAACTTTAAATTCAATTGAAATTCAATTTTTAAATACAATTTTAAAAATCAAACATTAATTATTTACATGCGGATTAAACTTCAAAATATGTACTCTCATAATCAATAAATTGTAATCCTAATGACATATTGGCATATATCAAGCGAATACATAATTCCAACTTCTGGTATCAAAGTCATTATTCCCCACATAACTATCAACACAAACCTTATAAATATAAAAAGACTAAGACTTAATCACACTAACATTACAGATCAACATATATTAAACACAAATTTATCAACTTCCTACGGGACTGCTGCACTCTCTTCCTTTCACTAAAAACCCAAAAATGCCTATATTCTCAGTCCTAAAATCTTCAAACAAAACCAAACCGTCCATATCCAAGAAAATCTAAACTTTTCTTCGAATTGAAATTATTGTTTCTATTCAAAGTAGTTTTAACACAATAACTGACTAATTAAGCGTTTGGTCTAAAGGTTCTAGAAGCCATAACTTTAATTTTGGATATTTTTATAAAAAAGTATGAGTCATAACTTTTAAAAAAATAAGAAAAAATCAAACATAAAAACAGATCAAACTAAAAACTTGTTAAAGAAGCTATTAACTGTATTGCCAATATCAAAAAAAAAATTCTTAAATAACTCTAAAAAAGATTTTAAATCGATTAAACAATGTCCATATTTCAATCATTATTGGATCTGCTTAACTAGTCTCTCAGTTTTTGAGTCCACATGGATTTTTTTAATAAACTGTATGAATGAAATTAAAAAATGGATGAAATACTATGACTGTCATTTGGTATCTATACAATATAACCATACAAGTATATTTATAAAGAGATTTTTTTAATTTAATTTAAAAAGCAATTAAGTAAGCAATTAAGTAAATTAATATTATTTTTTGTTCAAGAAAACGCCTTTATTATTTAAATATGCTTTTTTGCTGTGTAATTTATGTTTATTCTATATCCCAACGCACTTGAGAGTCCTTTTCAGAAATTATAATTATTATTAATTAAAATATGACGTCTGCTTTGTATTGCACCTTCCGTTATCATTATTGTACTGTTAATTAAATAGTAAATTAATATTTTGTAATATGATTTGGTAGAATGCTTCCATAAAGCCAAAGTTAATATTTTCGTGCTTCTATTTATCAATTGTAAGTGAACATTTCTGCAAGCATATAAGTGTATACATAGATATATAGAGACATGTGTCTATGTAATGTATATATTTATACATGAACAAATATATATATATCTATATAATTATAAGTAAGCAATTCAGTGGCCAAATTAACTTCTGCAACTCATTAAAAACCCCATTACAGTTTTAAATTAAAAATTTCAAAATTATTTATGGGATTTGTTATAAAAATATACTACTTTAAAGTACATAGCTGAAAAACATAAAATTTATTTATTTATAATATCTATCTATTTAACTAACGTTCTCATAAAAGTACTTACTTCATTAGCTTATTTATATATTTTATTTATTTCACATTTTCAGTATATTTATTTTATTTGATTTTAAGACTTCATATATGGTTTAAATCTCAAAAATAATATCAAATATTATTCTAGGAAATGGAAAATAATATTTTTATATTTACACGCAGTTAAAGTATTTTTAAGATTTGCTATATTTTTTCGAAATTAAAATTTGTTTGCATCTTCCCGCCACGGTTTGCACACAAGCATTTTCATATTTTCCAGGAACTTTCAAATTTCATATGTGAAAATCTAAGGTCGGTTTCTCCCACTTGACGCCTTCCGATATTTTCGGATTGCATAGAGGCAACAGAATTGCCGCAACAACACTTTCAGTCAGCAAACAAAGCCGCCTGCTACCGTCCATATTACTCGTATAGTACCATAAGTATAGTAATGCCACTTATATGACATTTGCGATTGTTGCTAGAGTTGGTGTTGTTGTTGTTGTTGCTACTATGCAACATAGGCAATTATTACTCTACCACTAATTGTTCGGCATGTTGCATTATACTTAAAGTTGCATAAAACACCAAAAAGAAAACAATGCCAACAACAACACAGCAACATGGGGCACATGTAACAGGCAACATAGACACTCTAATTACATTGCCATCAACAGCATCTTTATTATTTTGGAAAATATGCAACTCAAATTTAGACACACGTCCTCGTACCAGTGAAAATCTTGCACTGCAGCAGCATTCAATGAGAAGTACCGAGGAGTTCGAGTAAATTTATGTGTCCATGTTTTTATTTATTTTCATTTGGTTTGTGTATTTCTTTTGAAATTGCTAAAAATATACATTAATGGATAAATTACATATCATGAAAGTGCATTTATTTTCCAAATTCTGCTATTTTTCTTGCTACTGATTTTGTTTTTGTTGGCTTTCGAGTAAGGATGAAGTGTTCCTTTGGTTGCCGCCACATGTCAACAACGCATGTTGCAGACTATAAAAGTGTCAAGTGAATGTGTAAAAACTTTAAACCGTAATTAGTCAAATTAAATTTAGTGTATATTTTGATTATTTGCTTGAAACATTAAATATGACACTAAATATTCTTAATGAATATGTTTACTAGTTTATTGCTCTTTTTCCCAAAGCAATATGGATTCTGATTTTTAACGAATCATTATGAATTCTTGCTTTTAGGTTGCAGTAAAAAAGATACTTTCAGAAATAAAGAAGCGTGTTCTTTTCGATTTACTTATAATATTTTTAAAATAATATACGAATATAGATAAAAACCCCATCAACATTATTTACTAAAGCAAATGTACTTAGTGAACTTATTGTATTGAACATACACTAAACATAAATAGTTACTTAAATAATAAATAATCAGGAAGGGTTCAAAAAGTAATGAAGAAACAACAACAAAAATTTGATTAGTTTATTGAAATTTGGCTGACCATACAACAATGTTTAGTATATATCATCAGAGATCTTAATATTTAAATTTTTGTTTAATTCTTTAATAGTCCGTATAAAATTTGTTGGACTATAAATTTGTTGGAATGTAAATATGAACTACCATATAAACTAATTATATAAAAATATTCGAATATTTTTTATAATCACTGATGATGAGTTCTTGGCAATACTCGAAACAAGGTTGTATAGTCAGCCAAATTTCAATAAATTAATCAAATTTCTGTTGTTGCTTCATCATTACTATTTGAACCATTCTAGTTTATTTATGTCATAATACACATCACATTCGACAAAAAAAATTAGCCTAAATAAATAATCAATTTAAAACATTCAAACATTAATTCACCTGTAATGTATAACTATTTCGCATTATTTTTCTTTTGATATAAATATAATATCTTTTGATATAGAAAACAACATTGTTATTATTGCAAATTTTTTGTTTTGATACAGGTTTGTTGAAAAGGCATTTATGCTTCTTAACTCAATCTTTCTCAACTCAACTCCAATGTATACAACGCAAAGTGAAATAAAGGAGTAAAATAAATAAGTGAAATAAAAAGAATAAAATTAACTATGGCATGAGAGAGAATACTCTCAGTATAATAAGTATAATTGGCATATACAAGATATGTTGATCAAGAAACAAATGAAAATTCGGAAGAAAACTTCTGTATAAATATATTCAATATTTAAAAGGTATCGACACAGACAAGTGTTCATGTTTCGATTTTTAACACAGTCGTTATATACAAAACTCTGAACTCTAAGACCTCTATGGGGCACAAAAATAATTATCAAACACAAAGTCTTAATACCTAAACAGATAATTAGTCCAACTTACTTTATGACTACCTAATTTTTGGTAAAGAAGCCCAGATTACTTTGCAAAATTCAATTCTATAAAAA
>NC_051847.1:20209612-20316657 GCF_002237135.1 Teleopsis dalmanni | reverse complement strand
GCAGTGTCTTCCTCAGATGATTCTTCCTGTTTTGGTGGCGCCACAGAAGATGACTTTAACAATGTGTCCTTTGAACTTGCTGTCACGACTGTTGGCAACTGACTGTTGCTGTTGCTGTTGTCATTGCTGCCACTACTACTGCTACTACTGCTGCTAATACCACTGTTACTCATGTTGTTTGCATCATTCTTGACAGTTTTATTGAAAATTTGTTGATTGTTGTCATTGTTGATATTTTCTATTGTTGTACTGGCTGTTGTTGTTGATATATTAGTTGGTGCTTTCAAAGTTGTTGCTGCTGTTATGTTGCGTGCTGATTTCATCGTCGTTGTAGTAACATTAATTTTCTTAAAAGTTGCAGCAACTGCGCCAGCATCATCTGCTTGCATTTGTTGGTTACGTCTTTGATGAAAACGACCACGTTTACGTTCAGGATTACCAGCACCACGTGTACCACGTCGTGTTTCCTTCTCACGTATATCAATAAAATCAGTAGCAAACCTATAAAAAATATATATACTCGAAATTAATAGAATTTTAAATTTGAGCTTATTGAATATTTGCTTAGCATATTGCTTCGAATATAATTTCCTTACTTTCTTTAAAGTCAGTTTTAATCTTAATACATATATACATACATATATACTCGTACATACACCATATACCATAATAATTTATCTGCAAGCGCAAATCTCAACAGCAAATGCCGCAAATTTACCCCACAGGACTTGTTTATTATTTGTTGTTGTGCAATAAATTTACATGTTGGCCATGAATTAGAAATCGTAACATAGCAACAAAACGCCCTTCGAGAATAACCATTAAGCTTAATTGCATTTGCTGCACTTTGTTGTAATTGCATATATCCTGAAGGAATGTTTTTAGTGTTGATAAGATTTACATAAACGCTGTGTTGCGGAGTGTTTCAGGGTGTGTTTGCAACATATTCGAGAGGAGGGTTTGGGAGGGTTCAACTGTTAAATAGCCGGCAGTAAAAAATATGTGACATATGTGTTTTTGTTCAAAAAACAAGGTAAATTAGAGATTTATTTTGGGAATTAAGTCTTTTTAGAATAAGAATTAAATTTATGAAAACAGAGATTTTTTGTGTTTTGTATTGCCAGCAGCTGTTGTTTTAAAAAATTAGTTTTGGTAGTAAACTCTTCTTCATAAAAGGATTATAAAAAGCTTGTAGCTTGTAATAATAAATGCAACTAATTTGTTACAAGTACGAGTACTCATAGTTACTTGGTAAACTATAAAAACATAACTTATTTCTTTGCCTCAAGTCAGAAAAGAACCATTATTGTGAGAATAATGTGCTTCACGTTCATATATGTTAATGCTTCTTTAGTCTTATCGTGTTGTGCACACATTCTAGTTAAAAGGTTAAAAACCCTAATTTGCTTCCTACACTCCATCACATTAACCCTAAATGTAAACAAATCAGCACGACACAATTTGAGTCTTTAGTGAAACATTTGCTGATGTTAAGTTACTTCTGATGTAATATATGAGCATGTTTATGCATTTGCAGCAAACAAACTTATAAAAAATTTCATATAAAAATATACTATAAGTTAGTAAAATAAACAAAAAATAAATAAAATAACAAGGCCTTAAAGCTGTTGTGCGAACATCGTGCCGTTATTATCACCTCCTTGCCTCGTACCCGAGAAACGCTATTAAAACAGTAACATTACACGCATATGCTCGTCGCTGCATACCCGAGGCTTATCTGTCAATAACTTGGCAACATTGTTGAGTTGTGTAAAGTCCTTGTATGCGGAAACAAGGCGCGCCAAAAGTTACACCAATAAAAAGATTACAAAATGTGCAGTAAAGAATATAAAAAAATTTAATCTAAATATTACAGTCCTTTTGTTTGATTGCCACTTGTGAGCTACATTTTCAAACAGAACTGTTAACTTATTTATGTTTATGTTCCGCTGCGTACAATGAAAAGTCTTCTATATGATCTAAATGGTACAGATCTTCACAGACATGTCAACGAAGTTGACACCTGTTTAAAAATATGTGAGAGACAAAGCACTAAAACACTTTGGAAATAAATGTAACCATTCGAAACAAACACTAAAGTAATTAAGTAGCAAGAAATGGTAAGTGAATCGAATTCTTCTCAATTAGCTAAAAAACCGTTTTAATTCCTTGTAATTATGGGCAGAAGGATGGGCTTATCAGAACAAGTCAATGCATTGATAAATGCAAGTATCTGATCAATACCAATATTGGAATATGGCCTGGTTTGTTGAAACATATACTTAATAAGTCTTCCGGTTGCTCCTTTTCGATCATCCATAACCATGCTTTTCAGAAAATTCGGCAGAGCAAGCCGAGTTTGGTTCCATGTCGTTCTATAGTTTACTGCCACGTTAGCACAGATACTAACTTCCGATGCTTCCGATTTATTTATAAACTAGCTAAGAGCTTGTTCTTAACTTAGAATTTAAAGTAAACAAATTTAAAAAGAAGTTATATGTGTAAACACTTAAATTTAAAATTCACTCAACTTTTCCAGCCAGACACTAATAGATTCACTTACAATTGCGAGTAGAAATGCTGATAGACAAAAAAACAAGAGCAACAAAAACGAAAATCAATTCACAAAGTATGTCTCACTATTTGGGTTTATATAGTAAAGATGAAATGATCGGAAAACTTGCTAGAATACAAAACATATAGATCAAGTTCAGCTACAGGAAAAAACTGTTATTGGAGAACAATTGGTTTGCTACTTTAAAAGAGGATTAAGTAGCAAAAATACAACTTTTATAAGATCAAAAAATATATAGACTAGAATGTACTGCGATCTATAATATTTACTATGCTATAGTTGGCAAAAGTACTGTAAGCCAATTGAAAGTTTAAAGCTATTGATAAATTTAATAAAAAGTCTTAGTTCAAGATCCCGACTAAATAGTAACCAAATTCTTTATTTACGATAAGCGCAATTAAAGGAATTAGAGCTATTGTTAAACCTAACAATATCTTTTGATTTAAAATCCCAGTTATATAGTAACTAGATTTTTTCTTTCTTTGTGAGTTTCACAGTAATATATTTTTTATTGACATTACAGAAATGAATAAAAAACAGTCACTAGTTATCTAAACAGTTTTAGTTTGATCAAAATTTATGAATTAAATAAAACTTTAAAAAATTATAAATAGTACTATTTATTAAATTAAGTTAACTTATAAAAAATACATAACAAAGTTATCACTAAGTATTATTATATTTTATTTAAGCCTACACTAGTTTACTATAAATACGTGCTGTGAAGTGAATATATTAATAGCCAAAGAGTTACAAAATATGACTAAATTATTTACCAAAAGATATATGCTTCACATGTCAAAATCTGAACATATAACTTCTTTCAATTGTTTGAAGCAAAATACTCGTAACATGGACTGCAAGTATATTTTTATAACCACTAATAAAACTTGAACCCAATATCATGTACCATACCCGACATGAAAACGAAATTGGACGAAGCTTTGGCTAAGGACAATTAACTATCTATTTTTTTTTTCTAATACAGCAATTAGCAACGATAATTTATTGTTAGCTCTATTATAAGTTGATTATTAGAAAATTCTGTAAAAAAATAAAATAAAATTACAAAAAAAAAATACATATACCAAAGTGAAAGAAATACTGGATTGATGTTCGCGAAAGTACACAAGATGAAGAACTTTAATTGGTAACGAGAATTACACAAACTGACTTTAAGGATTCCTAAGGTATTTCAGTTACCAGTTATCATTACAAAACTAAAGCAATAAATTGTAATTACTTTTATAATCTTTTTAATCAGTTAACTGTAAATAAATGGAGAAGTTGTGCCTTTCAGCGTTGTTCGTATGCTAGCTATTGCGGGTCTTCTAGTCTGTGTATTTACAACGCTAATCTGTGGTATCACAAAGGGCCATTATTTGAGCTCAAGTGGGGTTTGGGCACAAGGCCACCACTTCAACCTAACCTAACCTAGCTGGAAACATACGTAAAAATAATTTTTTTTAAAGAAGAAAAAATTAATTATATCTTTTTGCTTTTATAAAAAAAAAATGAGTTCAAATTAAAGGTTCCAAAAAATGGCTAAAGCTTTTTACATGCAGTGCGGTATTCTTTACTTATTTAAATTCTGTATATTTTATAAAATTCAGTTAATTAACAATTTGTTACTGAAGTGTTGCCAACGTTTAGAGTTTCCAATTACTTAAACTTTTATGCTAAACGCATGTTGTACTCCTACTCTTCTCAAGTTTTCTTAAGTTTCAAAGTGACGAAGGATGGAAGCCAAAAACACTCGTATATTGTATAACAAGTGCATTTAAGGAAATTCGTAAAAAGTTTAAATAAATCAATATTTATCAAAATATTATTATATATTCTGTTAGATAAAAATCCAAAAAAATTTAAAGCTTTACTTAAGTAAGATATTTTGTAACAAAACATTGAACACAAATATCATTGCAAGTCGGTTAATCTGCTTAGTATCTTAAATCGAGAAGCCAGCTTAGAAAGTGTAGGGTGCTTAAAAAAATTACACTTGGTTAACTTTAAACAATCGCTGCAGTGGGTGGAAGAAGAAATAGCAACTGTTGCCACAGTCAGTAAAAAACAGCATTTGGTAAAAGAAACAAAATTATGCCAACAAAAATCTCCAAAACATAAATATATAAAGCACATTGAGCAAATATTTAAGAGCTACTCTTTCAATAGTTTCACAAGAATATATTTTATTCATATTTATGCATATTTTTGCTTATTTTGTTGTTAAAATAATTGGATTTGCTTGATACTTAGATAAATGTTTATATAATATTTTACCAAAGAACCACATAAGTTTGAAAACACATATTGACTTCCAGATAAAAAAACTCATAAGTTAACGAAATTTTTCAAACTATAAAAACTTTGCTTACAGCGCGAAGGGACGGACGTACGAGTACCAAGTAAAACAAATTTTACATCCTTTTTTTTTTTGGTAGTTTCTGTTAAAAAGTTTTCAGTTTTCAAAAGATGCATCTTAGCACAGATGAATGGGGCACTCTTTTAAGTATTCGCCTGAAAAAGTACAATGGCAGTCATAATGTGTGACTGTATGTGTGAGTGAGCAAGTGTTTGACGACAATAAACAACGCCATTTTTCATTTTAACATTTCTGCATAACAGGACAACAGCAATGAAGAGGTAGTTGACAACTACAAGCAACAGAAAATGTTAATGTATGTGCACTTCGAGGCAAATTTGAGTTCTGTTCAGCAACAAAATGTTACTAAAATGCTGCAATAAAACTTTTGTTTTATGTGCTAAATAGAAATGAGAATGGAGAGACGGAACGGGACGGGACGGGACGGTAAACTGTTCTTCACTTGGTAAACAATAAATATAGTAAAAACTTTTTATATAAGTTTTTAGTTTTTTATGTTCGTTGTAAAATGAGTAACAAAACATATGCAAAATTCTTAAAGTTTTCATAAGAATTATGAAACTGATAAGTGCGATTTTGTTTAAATCGAAAAAAAAAACACAATTTCTTTTTAGATTATAGAATGTTTAGAAACAAAAGGAAACAAAATAAGATAGAAAAAGATTATTTCATATGAAAATAAAACTATTCACTTGAATTTAATATTTATGGATGTATCATAAAATTAAAAAAAAAATAGGTTAGGTTGAGTGATACCGGCAATCCTAACGCTACTCTTTAGCATATTGATCTTATAAGAAAGAGGTTTAAAAACCATCTTAAATTTTTGAAAAAGCATTTTAGAGGCAGCTCTTTAAGTAACCTAAGAACCTCAAAGTATAGAGCCCCTAAAACAATAAATCAGCGCGGCGTATGTGTTGGGCAATTACAAACCAGATGTGAGGCACTCAACTGCCACAGAAATAATTAAATGGGACATCCAATCTTCTAGTATTGTTCCTTATTTCATTGTGAAGCGTGAGCAAACCTACCACAAGACTGATGTCTTCACGGGGCATCTCAATAACAGTACAGGATTTTTTTTCAAAAAAACGGACTCCAATAGAAACCTAAAACTCTACTCAGTTCCAATGCAGAAAGTACTGTTAAAATTGCATTTACGAAACTAGTCCAAAACATAGAACTCCAAAAAGTAATCTTCATCAATAACCGCACAGGTTGGTTTAAAAACATAATTTTTCATTATCTAGTATGTGATATCAAAATAGCCTAAGAGTTAATTGTAACTCCTAGTAGGGGAAGCGGTGTCACTATTAAAACCATTACTTAACGTTTTAGGTGTCTGAATTTTATAAAATAGATTGCATCCTACTAATAAATTTTGCGTCTAAAAACTTAAAAAGTAAGACTTTTTAAAGTTTTACTATTATTCACATTCATATTATGAATCAGCAGAATATATGTTGTGAGTTTTTTTCTGTTACTATATTTATTGTGATTCCCACCCTTAAAAAGTTCGTTCCAGTGATAAAGGTACATTTGCTCAATGTATTCTATCTTTGAATTCAATAGACACATTTTTATAGTGAGGTTAAAATCTGTATATTGTTTCTTCACAATTTCTCCTTGACAAATTACTACTAATATAGAAGTTTATTCATTATCATCCTAACATTAATTCAAAAACTCAATAATTGTATATAAAATTCGTTCATAAAATTTTTAATAGAAACCTTTACAGCGCAAAATCCAAAAGGTTGTACAAGTCATCATCAAAATAATTACTTTAGCTATTTTTTATTAGCTCGTGTACTTGCCATATATCAATTTTAATTTGCTACCTTTCAATAAAGGACATTTTATTGCTGAAAATATCGTACACAATTGTCCTTTTAATCAATCACAGGAGCAATATGGACTCCAATAAAACATGGTAAGACTTCAAAAGCAGAAGTAAGTATTTTAATACCACTGCGAACAAAGGCCAACAATGGCCAATAACGTGTGATTGTGTGAGCATTTGTCACATAAGAGTTAGCACCCTTTTTCCATAAACAAGCCGCCGAGCCACCCACATGTTCCACACGTTACGTTCCGTAGCAAATGGAGAAGCACTTGCAACCGAATTTGGTATCCTAATAGAAGCACCACAATTGTGTGCGTTTTATAACCACAATTTTTATTTGTTTACACATAGAAATAGCAAGAGGAATAGCAAGACACAAGTACTGCGGCAGTGCCATTTCCGAGCCAAGTAAATACTTACACATATGTTTAACGTAAGGCTGAGTGCATGCGTTGTGTAGGAACGTAAACACTTACGTTGAAAAGGCAACAAAAATTAATGGCGTCATTTAAACTGTATTGACACGACTTTTGTGGTAATCCTTGAATATACCTCTTCCTTTGTGTTATGACTGCTATGTGGCACTTAGGTGCCCATAAGCTGCTGTATTGCGAACAGAGTTTATGTTCGCTTGCATATGCGCCGGTATGGGGTCTGTGTGTATGTGGTGTTTAATAATTACAGTAATTTTGTTTTAATCCTGAATATTTATTTCGAAGCTTTCATGTGCATTGAAAGTACTTTCTTTAGAGATTAAGAGCATTTTTGTAATGTCCTGATTCCGATTGGCTTCCACGAAGGTTAATATCGAACTAAGTCCAAGAGTGCACGTTATATGAATTGCAAAGTTTTGCCATTATTGTCAGTACTTAATAAAAATGAAAATGACAACTAAAAGAAGGAAAAATTTCTCTTGAATAATGGTTGGTCTAATACAGGAAAGTACATTTTCCATTATTGACTTAAAAAATAAAATTCGATATACTTGCGTGCTGTGTTTACCAGGCGCAAAGCTTTCACTACCACAAACTTTAGCTGAACAATGACTGTAAAGAAAAACCAATTTACAGAGTGAACTGTAGTGTATTTTTTTCCTAAAACCACAACGTTTTTATTCTCTTCGTTATATGCGTTCAATATTTGCTCCAAGTGCTCCACAAGCCATCCACTTACACAACTTTGCTGTGCTCCTGCTGAAAAGGAACATGGCACGCGTCACAAATTAGAAAAAAGCGCAAAATTTATGCTGGAAGCATAAAATCGTGATTGCAAATGTGGCGTCTGGTTGATATTTAATTTCTTGGATGTGATTTCGTGAAGCATTAAATCAAGTCTAATGTGTCGCATTAGCGTTTGTTTACGTTCAATACGTGCATATTTCTACCATGGCTTCCGGTTTTATCGGAAGCCCTAATGATTTTTGTTGATTTTTATCCGTTTTTTCAAACTAATGTAACAGGTAAACAAGCTTTGGTAGCAAGTAGAAACCGGAAATAAATGTCTGTTAAACATACATATGTCAACAGACATATACATATCCCGGATACATATTCCTATATGCGAAGTATAACGTTAACGTATAGAAATGTTAACGTTGGTACAAAACTCAGTCATCTTTAGTCAATTTTATCGAAGCTATTAATAAACTTTTACTACTATATCACGTTTTTTTGTATTCTATTGGGTGCATTGTATATTATTTCTAACTTTCATAACGTTTCACAATGTTCTATGTGCTATTCTAAAACGAAAGCAAAATAAATCCTTTACTCATTTTTCACTTTCTAAACTTTCACATTTGAATTTTTCTTTTGCTGGGCGCTCAGCTTTTCATTTCACTGTAAAGCTTAGGCAAAAGTTTGCGCTCTTTTCAGTGTTTTGTGTTATCCTTTATGCCAATGTAACAAACGTTCAAGGATATTTGAACATTTGGAGCAATTGGCCTACAACAGCTAGGACTTAATTCTTTTGCTTTGCCTTAACCATGCATCGGCATTTGCAACTTGCACATTTTTGGGGTTGTTTTATTTCCATTGGAAGAGGAGCACAGAAAAGTTATAGTGCAAATTGAAACAGTGGAGAGTATTTAGAGCTTAGATAGACCAATACATGTGAATACAATACTTGGTTAGTCATGACAATCACATTTATTTCTTTATTGGATTTTAACAGAGGATAAACAAAGTAAAAGGCAACCAAGGAATAGTTTTTTTTGGCTTAAAAAAATTTTTTTATGGAATGAAAGAATGAAATAAAACTATTGAGTATAATTCCATTTAATACTTATTCCTTTCAAATAAGTAATTTCTTCAAACCATTATATACACGCGTGTATTAATAATATTTCGTTATTTGTTAAAAGAGTTATTTAATAATTAATTAATATATTTTGTTTATTTCATAAAAAGTAATTTAATCGGAAATTCAGCAACTCAATTAATAAGTAAATCACACACACTAAGTTATTGTTAAAAGATTCACAATAAATAAATAATTAATTTCATTAATTGGAAGGAAGTACTTATTTTTATTACTTAATTATTATTATTATTATTATTATTCATTTCATAACCTTCATTAATTGAAATATTCATTTTTTGAAATTATTTGCTTATGCAAATTTGAACTTACTTAACATTAAAAACTTACTGACTACGAAGAATGAAACACACTCTACTCTGACTTACAGTTTTATTACTATGATTATTATTGCAATATTACTATAAACTTTTTTTATTATGTTGACTCGAGTTATTTCAAAACCCTTCTTTACACCTTGACTGGTTTATTGTTTATCACTTCATCAGAGTAAGCAATAATTGACCTCAGATCTGCATACCTCCCCGAGGAGCATCTAACTATTCTGAGATTTGGTAATGCGGTGTTGGTAATTCTATAAGTTTTCGTAAATAATTTCAGGGCTCTATCCTTTATGTATTTTTTGATGGGATCAATCTTGAGGCCGCTGAGGATGTCATTTGTCCTAATGTACCATGGTACATTAAAAAGTCTTCTCAGAGCCTGGCTTTTTGCAATTTCTAGCTGGCGAATAGTAGTGTTTGAAGCATCGTTTCTTAATTAATTTCCAAAGATGTTATGTGTCTGCGAAGAATCAAATCTCGTTTAAGGCCAACAACACTTAATTTTTTGGAAAATTAAGACTGTCAAACATTGAAATCTGTCAAACAATGGTTTCTGAACTTGAGAGCAGACCTGTTCTATCATATGGTCCGGAAGCAACTGACGAATCAAGCGAATACCGAGCTAAAGTTAAGCTAATATTGAAAAAATAGCGCTGAAGCCATTCATAAATCAAGGTCATAACAGTTTTCTTTGATTATAGTGGGGAGGGATGTGAATATCCTCTGTCAAACCAAATTCTTAACAAGGAATATATTTTAGACATAAGTTAAAGTTTACGTAAAACTATTCTTGAAAAGATGTCAGGACTATGAGAAGATCATGCATCGTCTTATACTACATTGGCTCTTCGAGACCATTTTGCCATAAATTCAACTAACATAATTTCATAACGATTTGGCATCGTGTCACTCTTCTGGCTCTTCTCGAAACTCAAAAAGACCACTTAGGGGACTTCTCATTCAGGATCCAGAAACCAATAGGAACTCAACAGGATCATATGATCCAAACTTACTAATTATTAAAAACATTCGAAATGTAAAACATGAAATAATATTTAAAAAGAAATTTTACTGACTGTACAAAAGATGTTTAATCTTAAAAAATTGAATTTTTTTTCTGCATTAAAATTTATATTTATTTACAATAGAGTAAATAAACGTAATTTTGTAATTTTAGTGTCATCAAAAAGTTTAGTTGGACTTAAAGCTGAATTGTCCGTAACATTGTGGATTACAGCATCAATTATGTGGGGTTTTAAATATTTTCTTTTTATTCAGAATTATATTTTTATTATCTGCAAAAAACCAAAGGCTAATATTAACTCAGTGAATTATGACCATGCAGTCAAATTAAACTACAAATCCCTCCCAGTCTAGTTAATCAGAGTGTAAAAAAGCAATATAATAAATAGTACGTTATAGCACCAATTGCTCGTTTTAACCTTTTCATATTAATGAAAAAAGATTTGCATAAAACCCCGGCAATTTTTATATATAAATCAAATTTATTACACGTTCGGAAAGCCGTAATAAAAAAACTAAAATTTTAAAACAAAATATTATGATTGATATAATTTGGCTGGCAAACTGACATTACAAATAAGTACTGTTATTAACAAAATACACTCTCGGAACACCACAAAGAGGCCTTCTCCGCCAGACATTTACCACAACATATTTGCATCAATAACTGAAAATGTTTGTGGGGAGAAACTGAGGTCCACCATAATTTATGCACCCCCACGGAAACCCGTCAAATTTTTGCATTAAAACGTTTGCTATCCACGTAACTGAGACAGCCAAATATATGAAACAGTTAAAAAAATAATAATAATAAAAATAAAAATATAAAAAAATAAAAAAATACAACAAAAATCTGAAAAATTATATGAACTTGGAAAAACAATAAATTATTGTGCCAGAGTTGAGTGAAAATTCTGCTGCATTTATGTGTAATTTCAATAAAAAATAATTTTATATATTCGCAGTGAAAACAAATGTGTAAAAATATTTAACGATTTTCTTTATATCAATGAAAATGTTTCAAATACTAACAGGCATAAGGACACCCTAAGCAATATGTGTTAATAGAACTGAATGATATGAAAATGGCAATCTCTAAAATTTTGGATTGACTCTAACTAAAAGGCGTTATAAAATCAAATCAAAAATTGTTTATGATTGAGACTACTGACGACTTTAGTATTAAATAAATAAAGATACGAATTAATATACAAAGCTCTGTGAATAGTTAATTACCAATGCATAGCTGGTTTTGCATAACAAAGTCAGAACTGCAGCAAGAACAACAAATAGTTTGTTGGACAACTTAGATCAAATTATTATAGAAAGACCGCTCATACAATTACTATAAGCTTTAAACGAGAAAAAGTTCAATACTAACTACTCAAACTACTAAAAAATATCTTCCGAAGATCTATGGTCTCTTACGCGTTGGCGACGAGTATCGAATTAGATGGAACAGTGAACTTTATGAGCTATACCGCGACATTGATATAGTTAAGCACATACGAAATTCAGCGGCTTCGCTGGCTTGGTCAGGTCGTGCGAATGGAAGAAAGTGCTCAAGTTAGAAAGGTGTTTGATTCGGTATCCGCAGGTGGAAAACGCGGTTGAGGTAATCCGCATCATCGGTTCAAAGACCAGGTGACCAATGGTTTGGGGCGCTGGGTACTACCAACTGGTGACAGCAAGCTACTAATCGGGCTGGCTGGTGGAGGCTACTCGATGCGGTCAAGGACGACTCACGTCTGTAATAGTTGGTAAGTAGTATATAAAGTAACTACTCAATTGACTTATATTATTGCTGATATAATTCAAAAGACGGTGTGTATATTATTTCTTCTTATTTGCATATATAGCGATAACTGCAGATTACAGCAGTTATCGCTATACACGCTATACTTACACTCCATAGCAAATATGGAGTGTAAGTACAAACTGAAGATTTATTGACAAAAAATGTCTTGAGTTCCCGTGAAGTCTAGAAATCTAGAAGATTATTTAAATGCGTAGTAGAGCTCTATTTTATTCTTAATATGTTTTCACAGTTATTTAAAAATGTGCAAAATATTTAATAATAATTAAATATTAATTTAAAGTTTTGAACTTTAACTATTAAGTGTCACTAAAAGGATATAAGTTCATTTCAACACATACGTAAAAGGCTACCAAACAGCCTTTTAAATAAAGTGCATAGGGTATAAAAAAAAAGAAAGGGTGCAAAAATAATGACAGTCTAGTGCAATTACAGATATTTAAGGTTATGATTTGGGGTCCCTCAGATTTATTATTGCACTTAATTTTAATGAAAATTTTTTACGCTTATTTTTCTAAATTAATATAAAAAATCTAACTGAAGTGTGAATATAAAAATAAAAAATTTGTTCTCATTTTTCTATTTTCTATTTCCTTAATTTTAAAAATTATTATGCCACATTTTATTTTAAATTGTATTTAGGCACTTACTTGTACGCATATTCCAAATTATCGCCACATCCACCCCAAGTCCAATCGTCGTGCAATTGTTTTGGTCTGGAACCGCGCGAGCAGCCACACGAAGCCAATTGACCATCTCGACAGGCACGTGCTATAAAACTTGTAACAGTGGCGGCAGCCAAGGCATGAATAAATGCCATTTCCGGTGAACCTAAGACAAAATTAAAATTTGGTGAAAATTAATTAGGTTGAATTTGAAACATTAAACATAAAATATAGCTGATGCTTGAGGCATGCAACAAATGGCAGCCAATTTACATTTTTTGGATTTTATAGTGCCATGCCGAGCAAACAACACAGTCATAGTCAAAAAAGAAACAAGCATTTATAAAGCTTTGACATCTAACAATGTAAGTGATAAGAGTTTTCAAGTTATTGTGCCCCTTTTTAAGTAAATATCTTCGATTGCCCTGTGCTCGTACACATCAAAGTCACTGCCGCCTGCAACAACAGATGCTTAATATTCCTTAAGGTGTATAAGCAAACTGTCATTAACTGCTGTCGACAATGATAAAGTTTGTTTTAATAATGAAGATTTAATAAAGTTAATATAATGCCGAGTATCTGCCAGTAACAACAGCATCTTCCGAGTGTATCTCACAGATACAAACTATGTATTGTATAATGTTACTAATATAAGCAACAGACACGAGAATGAATGCCATCGAATGTCAAATCAATTTGAGGAGAAGATGCCGACTTAATAATTATGATAGTTGGCAGCCTTCGCTGCTGAGAAAACTTAAGAGCTCCAAACTAACACGGAATAGTTACGAGTATATTCAGTGGAAGTTGATCAAAATTATCATTCTTAAGCAGCTTTCACAAATGCATTTGATGTTAATAATTTCTATTAAAAAAGTTTTATGTTTTTACTGCTCTGCCTTTTCGTCTTGTTTTACGTATCTCATCCTTTGAAATGCGTCACAGTGACACTGTCATATTAAACTTTTGGATAGAAGATATTTTTTATTACTTAACCACTTAAATATTTTCTGCTTTCAAATAACATTGCTACTTAGTTGAGCTCGGTTTGGTTTGGGTTTTGGGTAAGAATAACGATTGGGTACACAACGGTTCTCGAACATCGATTTCGACTTATATTTATGCGGTTGAGTAAGTTTTAATGAAAAGTTGATTTAAGCCGATTACAAGGGCATGAGTTATAAGCTTCGTGTCACTGGACAGGAATGGCATAGTATGCTTTTTTATTTTATATCGTATTAGGGAAAACCGAATGGTCAAAATATTTTTTATGTAGTATTATTATAAAAAAATAATAGAAAAATTTCACTTTCATAAATATTTATATGTTTACATGAGTATTTAATTATTTATTTGCTATAAATTTTGAGTACTTAATTATTTATTTGCTATAAATTTTATATTTTTTATAATTATATTTTAATTATGACTCATAAATAAATATATATTTTTTTTACATTCAAATATTTTTAGACCCTTTGAAATTGAATTGAGTGATTTATCTGAACAATACTTCAATGAGACTAACATATGTACATATCTTAAAAAAATGTGGTTTAACTCATTTTAAAAATTATTTATTATTTAACTTTAAAATAATTAATTTTTTAAGATGTTAAAATTTTTAATAAATAACATTGTAAGGAGTAAAGTAATAAATTTATAAATGGTTTTTATGGTAGATCGGAAACTTGTTTGGATCCCAAAGCAAATTGTGCTAACATTTTGGTCGCAGTGCTTTGATCCGTTAGGAGCTGGTACCCTGTTTATTTCTCTTCTATCATTTGAAAAGTTTATGGTTTTTAATGAATTTTCTTTGTTATATTATTCTTATTATCAATTTCTTACTCAAATACTGTTTGGTTTTGATTTATGTTAATATATACATTAAAGTCAAATTAGGCACCGACTGCTTGCATGATCGAAGTGCAGGAGTTTATTTTATAATTACATTCTTTTAATTGCAATTCATTGAAACATCAAAATGTGTACAAGTAAGTCCATTTCGTTGTAAAGACATTTTCAATGTCCAACATTGATCATTTTTGGTCTTGGTGTGGAATATAGCTATGAAAGATTTTTAAGTTTTAAGAACTATCTATAAAAACAGAGACTATCTTCGTACCTATAAAACAGTACGTTTAAAACCCTATTAAAGGCTTGCAGATTGTTTTGAAACAAAATATTTCATTCTTCGGTTTCAAGGCGTTTTTTTTAATTACCCTTAAGCTACTCGTCTAACAGAAATTGTTGTTATATATAGAATTACATGTTATTATTATGTACTGCAATAAAAATGGTTCCACTACGCATAATTCTATAGATTCTTTGTTTTTAACTCTATATGTTAATATTTTAGATTAGTTGGAGTATAATTAGTGATACGATCGACAGGAGTTTCTATGTAGATACAACAATGCAACTTAAGTAATGAAGTCTTTCACTGCTAAGAGCTGAATATTCACAAAAAAATGTGTTCTAAATTATCAAGATCTATTTCACAAAATGCACAGATATTAGTGTAGGAAAGATAAAACTTATTAAAGCGATACCTCAGAATGCAGCGACCTCCAAAGTAACCTTCCTTCGATTAAGTCTGCTTAAAAAAGTTCCTTTTTAATATTCCTTTTACTATAATAAGAAAATTTTTTGCTTAACGAAGACCGCATTATTTAACCAATGATCTACAAACTTTCTGTTTCTGACACTTGCTGATAACTTCACTCAAATAGTTTTTTAGGAAATCGCATAAGGGTTTAAAATGGGTTCGTATAAGGATATATTTGAATTTCTTCTGGTCAGATCATAATCAGCGACTTCATTATCCTAATGTTCTTTCTGTCTTGGGATCCCATTCTAATATTACAATGTTAAGCTTTTATAACTTTTAAAGACTGTTTTTTATAAAGACTCAATATTATATTATAATTAATTATTCTTACAACTTTATTCGAATAGATTTTTGTATATTTGTAGACCGATTTAGGATCAGTTAAAGGCATTTTTGGAACTCTTTTAGCTCAGATCATGATCAGTTACTTTATTACCCTAATGTACTTCATGTCATAAAATTCTATTCTAATACTACAGTTTTGAACTTCCACAACATATTGAGACGGTTTATTATGCAGCCTTCAATCGTTATAATAATTTACTTAAAGTTTTTAATATTGGCTCAACCTTTAATGATTATTTATGTTAAGCTGGAAAATAATGTTAAGCTTGTTTGTAAGTATAACTAATGTAGCTATCTACATACATTAAAGTGAATTTATTCCAGAGTAACTTAGTTACAAATAATATAAAATATTTATATAATTTTATGCAGCAAATGCTACCATTTTCGGAACTGAATTGCATTATGGAATTATTTTTATACATAATAATTAAAATAAATTAAATATGCAATTTACATACAAAACTCTGTGGCATTATTATTATTATTAATGTTCAAATTCCAACTTGATAGAATTGTTTATCATACTTATACGGATTGAGTAGATTTGTTCTATAAAGCAAACCGATTTGCTTTGTGTACATAAAATATGAAAAAAAAAAAAAAATTGCTGTAAATATTATTACCGGAAATATTTTTGCAACAATCATTTTATTGAAGATATTTAATTGAAATGTCAACGATTTCCTCGTACAAAGTTCTTGAAGAAATTTTATATTTACTTCAAAATAAATAACAAATCAAAGTTACCAGCTGACGACATAATCAACTGAAAATATAATACACTGAAATCTTAATTCGTTATGCAAAATCCATCATGTAAAAATTGAGAAAAATCTAATAATAACTGTGTGTTAGCATTATACAATAATATACCCCTAATATAAATGCAAACCACATCCCCTTTTACGATGAGATGAAACAAAAGCAAAAAAAAAAAAATTTTAAAGACCTTAAAATGGAATAAACCTTAAAATAAACAGTGCAAACCAAAAGTCAATGAGACCTTCAAATCTCTGAAATGAATTCATTTTTTGCTTAGCCACGCATAAATCGGCACATTTTCAAAATCGTATCGTATTGATTCACAAACAAGACAGATTTCAGTGCCCAGCAAGTTGACAGTCGCAATGATTGAATACCAAAAACGAAGGATAGGAAAGAATGCTTAAAGATTATCGCACATGATATGCTCATATTATTTTCTGGGAACAGCTGCGTTTTGTACAAACATTTCACAAAATCCATGGAGATTTACGACGACGTACACGTTCAAGTACCACTCAACCGCGTGTACTGGGTTAGGAAAAGGGCTTGCACAGCATTAGTGTACGATAAATACGTTCTATACGTTTAGAACACAACTGTTTTGAATTACTCTCCACACATAAACTTATCTGCATATCCTGTCATGAAAGTCATCAGTTTTCAATTACAACGTTTGCATTTTCCTTTCTTTCACATAGATAGATATATGGGTATACTAGTTTATTCCTTATGTGTTTTTTATCGATTATAATAGTCAATTTTAGTAAAATTTTGATTTTTATCTTATGATTTCAAAAACACAAAAAAATGAGCTTGAACGAGTGCATAAACATTCGTTAAGTAAGCAAGCTACTGGTTCAATAAGGAAGAAATGGCATTGAATCATCGAATGACTAAAATGCAGTCATTGCTCTGTTCCCAATCTGACCAATGATTTCGAAGTCAATTTAATTAATCATTCCAACTTGTTTTTACGTCTTATTATTGTTAGTTTCTGTTTGCTTCATACGAGTATAAACAAAGGCTCCCTCCCTTCTCTTCTCTTCTCCTCTGAAATATGTTAGTTATTATATTGACATCACATTAAGTAAACAAAAGGATACTGCTTACATAAACAGAATACTGCTGATGATTTTGGTGCTGAGTAAATATTTGTTTGTTGATTGTTATGCTTTCTCGAATTATATATATCATACATTGCATATATACTAACTACACAGTTTTTTTTATTTTATTTCAATGTGAATATGTACTTAGGCTAGCACTTTTTAAAAAACCTACCAATTTATACTCTAAAACTCTTATTATTATTTTTATTTAACACTCATTGTTTCGATATAGTCAGAACTCAGATATAAAAACAAGAGGCAGGAATTTTTTTGAACTACTGTGAATAAAATACCAAAAACGCATCTTCGATTGATTATAATTGCTATTTCAATATTTACAATTTATGTAAAACAAATCAATTCAAGTAATAATACATGGAATCCAAACATATCCTTTTTTCTGTGTGGAAATTACTATTTTCGATATTTATTTCTAATTGTTTAATTGTACTCGTATATGAATCTTAATTTTTTTTTTTTCTCCTAACATGTTCTTGATTACTCTTGACTATTTTATTTATTTAATTACTTTGTAAATTGATTTTATTTTAATTATTTTCATATTTAAACATTACTAAAGAGGTCATTTTTCTTTGACTACTTACAATGTGGTAATGACATCTCTTGGGTTTATTCATAAATTCAAAATTTAAGTTAGTTGTATTTTAATTTTTATATTCATACAAACTTGTGAATACTTTTATAAACTTATTTTCATACATTTATTTGTTTAATAAAGTGTACAGTTTTATACAAATATAATCCTATTATGAGATTCATGTATTCATGTATGTAAAGAAAAATAAATAAAATCACATATAATTGGTTATTCATTTTATCTTCCTGATTTGGTTACACTATACCTATAAGTGACATGTGTAAGACAACATTATCATCCAAGACATCATAACTTTAGTTTTAGTTCTGCTATCACATTATCTGAATCGCTTAATAACCGCTAAATATCATAAATTTTACAAATATATAACGAATCTAATAACGACCTACCGAATTTTCTTCCATAATGAGTCTGTTTTTCATTTGGTAGAAATGCGAACAAACAAAATTGTCATATCTGAGGCAATGAGGTAGTTGAGGTTGTTCAAAAACCATTACATTCACAAAAATTCGTCGTTTTAACATATATTGTGTAATGTGATTGGCGAAACAATTCTGAGAATGATGAGGAAGCCATTATCATTCTAATGGCTACAGCTACTAGATTTTCAATATTTCTTGAAATGTAAGTTATGGATGTGGTAGATATATGGTTATAACAGTACGATCAGCAAAGATCAGAAGACATACAATATGTACAGAACTATGAATTCTGAAGTTGACTGTCATCGGGTGGGCAAAATGAATAAGTAACTTTAACAGGATAATTCAGTACTGATCAACAGAAAAGGTGTATTGTTCCAACAAAAAAGTACGAAACCCCTTACAGGCTTGATAACTCGTCAAACATTTTCGCAGCTTGTATGACAGGTACTGCCATATCCACCACATTCTCCAAACCTAGTACTCTTTGATTATTATCTATTATGGGCTCTATAAAACTATTTTCCGGATATGATTATATGATTTGTTACTACTGGACTTTTGTTTATGTGATTACGCAAAGTGTTTATACTGACAAAACTTGAATTCAGTGAGTCTTAAAATATTTTGATGATCATTTGTATGTTATGGACGAATTATAGACAGGTATGTTATAAAAAGATAACCTCAAAAAAAGCAAACTAAAATTTGGTGTACGGAATATTCAAAAGATGTTTTGTTTTACACTAACACCAAGATCATATATACGGACAGATAATAAAATAAAATCTCAAAATCTAACAACAAATAGACGTACACTAACGTCTACTTTCAGAGTCTCCAAATATGTGAATAACCCAGTACCCTGACAATTATTAAATTTTCGAAATTTAAACCACATTTGTACTAAATATTAATCATAAAGTTAATCATAAAATTAATCATAAAACACCAAATCTGCTATATTAATTTATTTTTTATTGTGAAATGTTGAGACTTTTGCGATGAGTGCTTTTTTAAAATATAAAAATAATCTTTAATATACATACACATATGTTCAAAACAATTAAAAAAATCTCTAAATTCCTCTTTAAAAAAGATAACCGATATGATACTCTGGCATACTACTACTCTGCCAAACTACTACTCCTGATACTCTGGCATAATATTTATCTGCTTGAACCTTTTCAAAACATTATTAAAAATTCCATACTTTTTTGTCAAAACATTACGAAAATGCAAACCATAAAAAACAATTTCTATATAAATAACCCAAAAAATTTGCGACAAGTTTTATGAGCGAAACGAATCATATCCAAAAAAATATCATAAACACATACAAAAGGGGTTTTTGTTTTATTTGCTAAATCCACCCTGGTACCAATCGAAAAGCTTAAATGACTAAAATGAAAAAAACGAAACCCGCATTTATTCCCATCAACCCATACATGCAGACACTGGCTCACATAGATACAACCACACTTTTCGGTTTGAGAGCAGGCATAAATATTGCAATCGGCATCATAACTTAAAACCGCAACAAATTGTTAAATTAGTATTACGCACATTTATTACATTTGAACCTTTGAGCGTTGAGCGTTTGGCTTGGGTTGGGTTGAGAGGGAAATCGTCTGCACACTGGTGTCCCCATTCCGCCCGCCTACGTTTTCTACTTCGCATAACACTAAACGCTGTACTATGGCAATAATAGATAAGTTCCCAAATGTTTTTGTTGGCCTTTTGAGATTATTTTCATTACAAAGAAAACAAAAGGTATCATTGACATTATATGGCAGCAGTAGACAATGAGCGAAAATCGGTACGAGTAGCAGTTATTTAAATCTCAGTATGCCACAAAATACTATACGTAATGCTTGCAACGATAAAAGTAAACGTAAACGTAAACGCTCCTGCTCGCATGGTAACCGAGAAGTAACATATAAGTATATGGAAGAACATTTCCCTTGCACAACATTTAACGCGCCTAGATTTATACGCTTTAAATTTAATTCCTTGTCAGCGAAGCGTGCATTACTAATAAGTGGAAGTGTAGGAAATTATACAAAACGGATCCACTCTAACCACTTGAGCATATCAGTAACAGCAATGCCAGTTGCCAGTTGCCAGTTGGCAGTTGGCACAGCAATAGTTGGAAACGTCATGTACCGGGGGTAGTCATACGAGTCGAGTCCTTCCTTGTAGAAGAAGCGTACAAGTGTTCTAAACTGCGGCACTTTTAGACTGGTATATGAGATGAGACAAAATACTACAGCGAACTGTACACGACTGGATGGTGGGAAATGGGTAATGGGAGAGACAATATTAGTTGCGGCGCTTTAAGTAATTCAAACGTAAACTTTACTTAACGTTTACGTACGGTGCGGTGCCATTGTTATGCGAATGAGTTAAATACGAATTTTATTATTTAATGTAACATTTGCGCTTTTCTGTTCTCTGTTCTCTGTTCTTTATTTTGTTATTGTTTTTGTTATGACTGAGATTTTCACTTTGTTATTGTTGTATAATATTTGCTCGGTGTGTCTTTCAGTTGGCCAAGCAAACGCCTGTACTCCTGTACTATAATTTTGAATTTGCCTGCAATCTTTGTTGATTTTATCTTCCTTAATGGTTATGTTTATGTGACTGGGGTAAGTGTTTGAATAATTAATTTGAATTCCGTTTAATGTTTTGTTTTCACAACACTGCATTTCGCTTAAATTATGCTTAATTTAAAGTAAAGTTTTAGTTAAAGTTTAGTACATTTTGCACATACATAAACAAAATACAAAATGCAGCTGGGGTTGATTTACCCCATTTGAATCAGTTAATGCCTTGAATATGTTTATTGCAGATACTGGTATAACTTTAACCACTAATTCAACTATTATGCTATATAGCTGATAAATGCTATAGCAATGTCAGATACATATATTTTAAATTGATCACACCTCAATGCATTGTAGATATTTTCTAATCCTATATAATAAACGTAAATTCTTGACTAAGAATAAGTAACGCATATGAGTAAATGTTTCAGTAAGAAGAAGATTTCAAATACAAAACTTAAAACAGTATTTCATTAAATTTCTAAACTAAAGATAGAAAACATAGTTTAATGAGTTATGCTTTGTATTTATAACTGAATTTTCTATTTAAACATAAATTTGAATCATGTATATATTTAGCAAACTTTAACATTTCATTGCTGTACTTAAGTATTATTACTGCACTATATTTTTTCAATAAATACTTAGGTATGTATCTAAATAAGGAAATATAAAACGCAATAAATACCCAATATATAATATAATATACTCAATTATTTATTTATTTCTATTTGAGCCAGTGCACTTGAGCACTTTTACTATTTCTTAACTTGAGATATTTTTAAAACCCCTCTTTACGCCTTGACTGGATTATTGTTTATCTCTTCATCAGACTAAACAATAATTGACCTCAGATCTACATACCTCCCCGAGAAGCCTGTAACCATTCTGAGATTTGATAACGCAGTGTTGGTAAGTCTGTTAGTTTTCACAAATAATTTCAGGGCTCTATCCTTTAAGTATTTTTTGATGAGATCAATCTTGAAGTCCCTGAAGATGTCATTCGTCCTAATATACCATGGCTGGTGAATAGTAGTGTTTGAGGCTTTGCTAATCGCTACATATTCATATAGAAGTGACGGTCGAATTATTTGGTTATATATCAGTTTCCTGTTCTTAGCATTGAGATTTTCATTTCTGAATAGCGGTTGGAGGTGATGAAGAATTTTGGCACAGCTAATTCTTTTCAGTAGCCATGTGAATCATTTGTCCAGCGTGATACCGAGATATTTAACGCTATCCTCTTCAATATATATAGAAAACGCATTATAGATTCACTCCAAATCAGTATTGTACTATTGTCAACCGGTTGGTGTCATCATTTACTAACAGTTTATAATTCTCATTATCTTTATATGCATTTAAGTATATAAAAACAAATAATTTCTATACCAATGTTGATTTAAATTTGTTTAATAAATGATTATAATGTTCTTTGTTTTTAGATTGCAATACATGTAGAATTAATGTTCCCTGTTTTAACTGGTATTTATTATTGATATAAAAACTGCATTGCGTTTAAACAAAAATAAGTTCTAAATGGAAGACTGTTTGCAAAATTTTTTTTGATAAGTCTGTGATTGTGTTCTTAATTTGGTGATGCTTATTATTACTGCACTGTAAAATAAGAAATTAGATATAAAAAAGAACTTTGTTCACCAAATGACAGATGACTCAATAGGATTCATCCGTTTAGATTGCATTCTTATAACTTGCATAGCAATTCCGTTTAAACTGCCAAACGTTATCTTTTATTTTTTTTTTATTAAATTGTAAATATTGTTTATTGCTATACAGAAGTTAATAGATTTTTATGTTAATATAAATTGCAAACAAACAAGGATATTTAGATAATCACTTTATTTTTGTAGATGAATTAATTTCTTAATATAAAAGAAAAATACTTTCTTAAATATTAAGATAAATGTACAAGAATAAAAAGTACTTATTAAAGTGAATTGACAAAAATATTAAGCTTTTAATTATTTTAATTTATTTAAATAATTATTTTTGATTAATTAAATTTGTATTATACTATCTCAGATTTTACTGAGTTTATTTAATATGTGTAAATATATATCTCTATGTACTCTATGAACTACGTATGTAATTTTCTTCACCATTTTTGTGCAAAATTAAAGAAAGTTAGTATTGTTAAAGATTTTAATTACTTGATGAAGACAAATATTTAATTATCATCTTTTCATTAAAATAATCCAAGCTGTAAGTACTTTGAATTTATTTAAAAATAAATCAAGAGAAAAAGTATGAACTACTAGAAGAAGATTTTACAAGTTCTATTAATAACTTTAATTTAATTTACAATTTTCAATAAAATCTCGAATGTCCTTTTGAAGAAATCCTGCTACTAATACTATGGGAAAACATTTTAATTAATTTACCCAAACTATCTACAATATAAAATCAGGTTTTATCTCACAGGAAGAACAGTCACTTGCGTCAAATCAATTTTATTAACAGAAGCGCAGCTTTAGACAAAAAGTTTTCAAAAAAAGGATACAAATTTATTAGAGAAAGCAAGAGAAGTCCTACGACAGCACCGACAATAAATAGATTAGGAATGGTGCGTTGTAGAATATTTGTGTATGGCAACAACCGGTGTAGTATTTGTTGTCTGATTTTATAGCTTAGATAAGAATGGCATTATACGTGCTTATGTATTTAAATTTATTTGAAGTCAAGCAACGTTAGATACATTTACACAAAGGTAAACAATTATGCTGATTTTGTTGATTATTTTGTATAACTTTGCAGACAGAAAATATTATTCATCATTTAATTAAGTCTGAGCTGGTTGGAGTTGCCAGCACACAATTCTTTGTTCTAGTATGCAACGGCAGTGTTGCTGTTGGTGTTGGTGTTGGTGGTGGTTGAGTGTTTAGATAATGAAATTGAAATCGATTAGTGTAATTTATAAAATGTTTGTGTTTAAATTACAGGTAAATAAATTGGCTTGGTAATTGTATAAACTCACTCAATAATTCAATTAAGTTAATAAATTTGAAACTTACCCAAACCAGTCATCGGGCCGAACACTGTGTTATCCTCAGTAGTGCTGCAATTCCAGCGACGATTTTTAAATTGATATTGGCATTCCTGAAATAGATTTATAGAAATTAACTTTATTATTTTAGCATTTACGAGTATCTGGGTATTTGAGTATCTGAATATTGTAAATACGATAAACACAATACAACGATAAATGCAATTAAGCACATGTGTATTGGCTGCACAAATCCGCCATAAAGCAGTATTAGGTGTGTTCACTTACCGCTAATACGATTTCGCCCATAAACAACGCATTTGCAATATTTTAAATTATTTTTAAGCCAACAAAAAATATACGTTTTATAAATAATTTCAATTTAAATATAAATTTGAAATTAAATTCTCTTTTTTTTTTGTTTGCAATTTCAGATTCGCAATATTGGCAGCCACAAAAAGTGCTTGCAACAGCGGGTGGTGGCAAAGTTGTGTGAGTTTGCAATCATCGTGCAACATTTATTTCTAAGTGCAACACATGGCGAAGGTAGCACTTTAAAATGAATTTTCAATTATGACCATTGCATGCCAAAATATTTTTAATCAAATTTTGCTTAAAATATTTTATTCTCACTGGAGTAGAAATTTCGAACCAACTTCATTCAAATTGTAAAATGAAACATTTTCAAGAAAATTTTTAAAAATATATATAAGTTTTATTTTTAATATATGAAAAATATATTTAGAATACAATTTTCAAACGAGTCACAGTCACTTAATTTTTAACTGAGTTTACCAGATTTGATTTTATTCTAATCATAGAGTGGACGAAAGTGTGAACGACAATACATTGAAAAAGTGATCGCTAAATAAATATATAATTCTTAAGGAAAATTGGAAGTTATATCACGTATTAAAAAGGAAATATTTTTTAATAAGATTAAGTCAAATAGTTGAAGAAGTCAGAACTTGCGTTAATAATATCAATATACATCAGGTAGACATATTCAATTTGACCAATAAAACGGATTTCAAAACACTTATTTCAGTAGGTATTATTCGAAATCTTAACGAAATGTCATCAGTATCTCAATGTGATAACTTAGCTTTTTAATCTATTTTTAAATCAGTGCTACACAGTTTTAGTATACAATATATTTTCGATACTTGATTTGGATTAAAAATCAGTTATAATTCGCTTAAGTGAATTTTTTTAAAAGAGGGTTTTCGAAAAGTAGTGAACTACAACAACAAAAATTCATTCTATTTTAATTAATTGAAAAATTAAATTTTTTTATATATTTATTTTTAACAAAAAATTTAGTTAATGAATCCCTGAATGTAGAAATATGAAAAAATGTTTTAAAAATAGAGATAAATCCATTAGATACATTCAGATAATAAATCGCTTTCATTAAATTTTATCAATCTCTTAATGAGATAACCCAGGTTATTAACATTATTCTAATATAAATTTCAGTCTATATACATATGTAGAAATATAACAAAGGTGTAGCAATAACACCAAATTATGTTTCTAAATAGAAAACATTTTCGATGAATGTCATCAATTTCGCATTGATCGCAAAACCCTGTTTCTTAATATATGCCTATTATATCTTATTTTCCAATAACCAAAATTTCATATGCATAAAAGTTGTTAAAATATTATTTACTGTTGAATATTACAAAACAGACATCTTTAATTTAAGTGAAGAGAATTTGATATTGTCAAATGTTGAATATTAATATGTCCTACCTATAGCTATTTTTTTCTACTACTATAAATCTTCAGTATTAATTGAAGATCAACTAATCCCAAAATAAGATTTTAGTCCGCAAAACTTTAGAACTGAATCTGTTTATTGAATATTCAACACTCCATTTTTGACTTACTCATAATATATTAGTAAGCTAACTACACGCTGTACTAGCGTGTTATAGCGCTTTACCTATTATAAATCTCGAGAATATCGATTACAAATCTATAAATTCTATAATCAAATCTATAATCAGTCAATGATTATAGTCAATGAACTAACTATTATTTTGAACTTAATATTAAGATCATTATTAGATCATAATTATATAGAGTGAGTTTTTTATGTTGATGAACTTAATACAGAGTATTTGACTTGTATTTAATTGAACTGAAAGTTGTAAGAAAAATATCTTTCATCTATATTATACTTAAAAGGAACAAAGCGAATAGAACATACAAATATTTGCTTAATATTTAGAGACATATATTGAAATTTTTTTTTATTCGCATTTATTCTTATAAAATGAGGACATAAAATATTGGAATCAAATAAATATCAAAGTTTTATGTATTTTTCTGCTAGTAAGTACATTGAGTGCAGCACTTGCATAATATTAATTAAGCTACCCTCAAATAATTTTTAATATTTTATCCTTTTTGACATACTTAATACTTCTGAGCTACATTTAAAATATAATTCTTTATCAACAGGTCATATTGTACTTTGGGGTGTGAACACCCTTATTTTAATGTATTTTTCATTAATGTTGCTCGGGGCTTAAATAAAAGCAACTCAAGTGTGCACTTGTGTTTTCTTTGAAGAGCGTTGCAACAAAATTGCATGTTGCATGCAGTTTTTTGTTTCCAGTTCAGCTTTGAAAATTTACCCTTATTTATTATTGCTATTTTAGATTGTTGCATATTTTATAAAATCTGAATCCCGAGTTTCCTGCTCTCTGCTACCGCAAGTGTGAATATTAATTTTGCTTTTGGCACTTTTTCATTTTCGAGCATTTCAAATTTGGAGTTATAAGTATTTTAATCTCAATGAACAATTCGAATTGCTTTAAAAACTGTGGTTTTTATTTGCATTCCTTTTGTATATTTCATAGAAAAAGGTGTTTAATATGCCACGAAATTCTTAACAATTTCAATTGCTTTTAAATGCATTTATTGGGGTGCAAAATACGGGGGAACAATCAGAAATACTTATTATATGTAAGAGAATTCAAAAATATTTTAAATAGAAATTTATAGGCGCATAAATTTTAAAGTCCCAATTAAATCAGTCGAGTTATTTTAATTCATATAATGCCCTTATTATCTATATAAAAAAGTAATATATGACAAAAATTAAAATACACCCCCGAAATCTTAATAACATCACTTATAGGTCAATACCAAAGTGGACTTCTAAATAACTGAGCATTTAAATCTAAATACAAAGAATATCTAACTATATTCAAACTACTAGTTTCGATGAAAATAGACTCAAATAATGTTTTTATTGTCTTATCTGGCTTTTAATTTTTATGAGCTTAACGGCAATTATTAGATGTTATATCCTGACGCACAGATGAAGTCCTGACGCACATCAATTCTTTAGATATCTTCAAACAAAAATAAAATTTAGTCGAGTAGTATAGATAAGTATTATTTAACAAAAAAATGCAATTGCACGTGTTAAAATATAGATATACTTGCAATATAAACTGATTATGAGAGAAAGTAAATGATTGTGTCGATTACAACAGAGATCGTACAATTAGAATATTAGACCTTCAGATGTATTACCTATTATTGTTTCCTGAAGGAGCTTGCCGTTCAGACGAGGGGTATTTTTCGAGCTTTACTCCGATTAAAAAAAAATTGGTTAATCGAATGTGAGTGCAATTTTAAACAAAATTTCCTAAATAATTTAATTTTAATTTAATAATTATATTATTATAAGCATGAATGAAATATAAGCGGGACATCTTGTATATTTCAACGTTCACTTAACTGAGCATCCTTAATAAAATCCTTATATGTCATCGCTGTGTAAGATGATCTTCTTGTAAAATTCACGCATGGACTTAAAATTTGAGTATTGAACAAAAAGACTAACCTTTTAGTACTGTTCGTCAGAAAACTTTAACGGGAAATTGAGAGCCCCACGTGTGAGGAAGCACAATTCTGTATACGCTGCAGTCATAAACTATATATGATCTACCTTAAAGCATATTAAGTGATACGCATACAGCTCGATATACTCCAATATATTACTCACCTAGCTTGTGTGAACATAGAAGAGCCCACAAGAAAAACCCTTTGATTCATATGTTTTGATAGCCTACAGTGAGGTAGACCTAGTATACTATAGTCATAAAGAAATGCAAAGGTTATGATAAACAGTGCTTAATCAGGAATCGATTTGGAATCGAAAGCTATAGAAAGGTTGGATAAAGAATGCAAAAACCAGACAAATAGCAACCAATAAGACACCATCGACTCACAAAGATGCTGAAGAGACTTGTTATAGAAGGTCAAGACCAAATGTCACATATAATTTTATGTTTTTTTATATTAAAGCACCAACTATAGTAGAATTATTTTCATTTATTTATATTTTTAGAATTACACAAATTTTAAGACAATTTGCGAAAGTTAAAATACAGACATACATGTGTGTAATATAATATAAAAGATAAACTGAACATCAAAATTCAGATATCAAAACTTTATGAAACTAACACAAATTTACTTTACATTGAATTATTGAATTATGTTAGAAAATCTTCCTTAAGTCATTTAACATTGTTAATGTAACATAAACTTCCCTCCGTCTAAGTAAGTTATAATAAAGGACTCGTAATATTAATCATCCATTATAATCACATTACAATTCCGTTATGAAATACTCTAATTACAAACTTTGAATGAAATTATTTTAGCAATTATTTTGCACAAGTACGCACTGTATTCTAATTCAATTTTAACCCCTTACGAGGAAATGGATAAAGAATGGTTCAACTGGGATGTGTCACAAGGTTGATGCAAGACTGCTACTTGCTGAGAGACGTCAAGAAAGGACAAAGGATATTATTATTAGTTTGCTTGAGTTCAGTTCAATTAAATTTTGTTAAATTGGAAGAAATTCCTGCAATGTGTGCGCTTGTATGCAGGCGTGTACGAGCGAGCATTTACGCTTCATTGTCTGTTGTCATTGCAACATATTGCATGTTAAAAGGGCTTTGGGACGGGTTCGAGAGTTTAGACCCTTAATTTTATAAAGAAGATGGGTTCATAGCTGATATCGATAAGACTTGCACAGACTGCAGGTGTCAATTTTTGCTGGCCCTTTATTTTGCTTAATATGATATTAATTAATTTTTAATATAAGAGATGAGATAAAATATTTTGTGTTAACGACATATGGTTCTTGATATGTACGAGTATATATATAGCAAAAGTACCCGATGCTAGAATAATGATAATAATATTAATAAATGGAAGTGAATTGCAATTTATTTTACAAAGTTTGCAATAATTCCATTTTAATGCAATTATGATTTATTTTTTTGTTTCAACTACACAATGTATGAAGATATAAAAATTTTAATTTCACACGTATATTTTTTTATAATTACTTAGTAATAAAACTTTATATACATATATATCAAAGGCTAAAAATTTTTATTTCTAAACTTTTATTGAATTTTTAATTAAATGTTCAATCTAAATCAGCCTTGACATCAGCTCTACTTTTTATTTCAATTAAAAATTGTTGCAAACTAATATGATGCGAAATAATACAAATCATTGAGTTTTAATCAAAGTCTCTTTAAATCATATATCAGTGATATTTGATATACAAATCACTTTATGAAAGCGTATTCAGTACGATAAATTATAACAAAGCTTGTCGATTTGCTGAATGCTTTGATAATTTTGTTTATTTGTCAACAACGCATTTAATGTTTATTAAAAGTTATAATGTTGCTCTATGAGTTCAGGAATTGCCTTATGATTGCCAAAACAAACCATAAATACCAAAATCACATATCTATCTCCATACGTACCTACATGCATACGTGCGTATACATACATACATAGTTGTCATTATCAAGCAATTGCTACTGTAATCGATATTTAAGTTATGACTTTTTAATAACCTCATAAAAATTTATAAACAAAAATGTCTCATAAGGACCAACCGCTGAGTTTTATGGAAAATTTATTATTGCTACGATTTTGTGTGGAAAAATATTTATGACTTTAATGTTATCGAATCTTGCAAATGTACGAGTATAATAAAATAAAGTCATTTAATGCGAAACTTTGTTAAATTATTATTTTATGCATACATTCTTCAATATTAACTTTTGCGTATTTGCATAAATTAATAGTTATGCATTTATGTATTTGAGTTGATTTTCAAATTTTGTTTTTATAAAATAAATTCATTTTAGTTTAATCATTTTTGTATATAATAAAATATAGTTATAGTTATAGTTCTAAACATAGTTCTTATAAAAAAACTAAATGTATATTTTATAAAAAACTAAACCAAGCTCTTTTGAAAAACTAAATACAGTTCTTATGAAAAACTAAATACAGTTCTTATGAAAAACTAAATATAGTTGTTATGAAAAACCAAATATAGTTCTTATCAAAAACTATATACAGTTCTTATGAAAAATTTAATATAGTTGTAATGAAAATCTAAATAAAGTGTTATGAAAAATTATATATAATTCTTTGAAAAACTAAATATAGTTCTTATGAAAAGCTAAATATAGTTCTTATGAAAACTGAATATAGTTCTTATGAAGAACTAAATATAGTTCTTATGAAAAACTAAATATCGTCCTTATGAAAACCTTATATAATTTTTATGAAAAACTAAAAAAGTTCTACTGATAAACTAAATACAGTTCTTATGAAAAACTAAATACAGTTCTTATGAAAAACTTAATACAGTTCTTATGAAAAATTTAATATTGTTGTAATGAAAATCGAAATGTGCTATGAAAGTGCTATGAAAAACTCAATATAATTCTTTGAAAAACTAAATATAGTTCTTATGAAAATTTAAATTTAGTTCTTATGACAACTAAATATGGTTCTTATGAAGAACTAAATGTAGTTCTTACGAAATACTAAATATAATTCTTATAAGAAACTAATTATAGATTATATAAAAAAACTAAATATTTATTATTTCATATTCTAAATATTTTTTTATAGAATACTAATCAATGTTTTCTTATAACACCAAATATAATTTTTAAAGAAAACTAAATTTTGTTTTTATAAAAAAAAATATATGTATTTTATGAAAACATTTATAAACTATTTTATATTGTTTTTGTAAAAAATTGTATATATTTTATACAAAAAATAAATATATGTTTATATGTTTCCAACCAAATAATTTTGATTTATAAAATTATTACTTTATATCGGAACCTTTATATTTAAAAAATCCTAGGCAGAAAGTCGAGGAAGAGAAATGAAAAACGAGATTTTTAATCTCAATAGCTGGGTAAAATTTCCATCAATAGAGGAGAGTGAGTGAATATAGAAGACTGCCACTTAACCTGTTAAATTTCAGCATAATATTTATCACTGCTGTGCCTATATTCATCTGTCCATAGTAAACTAAAGTGTGCAGAGAAATCTCCTTTATTAGTATATGAAAATATGCGGGGTGCTTATAACATACCGTATAAAACGGCACAATTACCTTTTTGGATGCACCTCAATTTTACAAATGATTTGAGTCAACTTCCATGTTTTGAGTAACTTTAACTACACTATATGCCGATATGGCTTAGTGTTCCAGATATCGAAGTTTAAAATTGGAAGTTTTTTTGAAGCTTTAAGAAGAGCCAGAAGTCAAGATAAATGTGGCAAATATTTCGTAGTTTGGCTCATTAACTTTAGCTTATTTTTTGCAGTCTTAGCTGACGGTCTTCATGAAAAGAACCCTCAATCACTCATAGGGTGTATATGTATATATAACGCGGGGCTTCAAAACTTTTTAGTACACTCTCAATACTTTTTATGTAGAGTGCATACATTACTCGATGACTGAAGAAAAAGATAGTACCGGTAGAAGAATTAATTATTATGTTTAAATACCATACTCAGAAAAATGTGGTCTAACCACATACTAGTTAAATTTTGTTAGAGAAATTTTAGCTTATGTGGTAAAGAAGATGTAAAAACCAACATGTGGTATAGTTGAACCAGTATGATACGTCGAGTAAGAATATTTTGACCTGAGATTTAGTTCAAATCTTGTTGAATTAACTAAATTATTTTTCTGAGCGCCACTAAAAGAAGTCCCAATACAATTTATTTTTTAGGAAATGCTACTAATATTAAAATATTTTCCTTAATAAAGAACACAAGAATCAAAGCAATTAAGAAAAATATAATTCTCATAGTAAATATTTTGTAAATATTTTATCTGCATTTATGTGCAAATAGAATAGCTAAGTCATGTCGTATGAGATACTTAAATTTGTTCCATCAGTAAATAACATATCCGCATATTGTTATGTGTCAAATATCACAAGCCAGTTGTTGCTTACGGGGTTTTCACTGCTTGACTGAGAATATGGCCAAATTGCACAGCAGGTTAAGTGTTGCAGCAACAACAACTCAGAAGTATCATTCAGACCCAGTTAATGTATGAAAAGCTGTTAGTAACTATAAAGAAATTAACACTACCCACTGTGTTGTTTTATTAATTTTTTAATATTTTAATTAATGCATTTTATCTTGAATGAATAAATAAGTAAATAAATAAATGTTCGCTCTTGAAATATTTAAAATTTTTATCAATTAATATTCGAGAGAAAGATACTTTAAAACTTAAAGTGAACCAAGTATTGTGGTTTACTTATTACAAATTTAAATAAATAAAAAATCCAATTAAATTTTAAATTTACAATTTACAACTTGATTCAGTAGCTTCTGAAAGTGCTTTGGCTACTTTTAATTAAAAATCCATAATTTGAGTTTACAATGTGGAAATGATGGATTCATTGCAAGCATGATTGCTAAATGTGTACTACCCATATGACACGACATATTTCAGCAACTGATACTTTACATGATTGTTGCATTTGGATTAGACGTCTCATTTTATGTTGCTTACAGTTTAATTGTTACGCCCATTTGAATTCTTCTTTTAATACGCAGCACGCGTGCACGCTTCTAATTAGCCCGCATTTTGTTGCATTTTATTACCGCTTGCAGACTGCCACAGACGGCATCAGTTGGTGGCATATTGAAATTTAGATCCATTGTCTCGACTTTAAAAATCCCTACTACCCTCAGGGGTCTTTTGAACGGTTTTACAATGTGTCATTGGCAGTCCTTGGATCGCTTGTGTTCGTACTTGCATTGCATGTTGCATTTGAATGTTGCCAGTACTCATACTGCATTTGATTGATTGCTGCAGTTTTGCATATGAGATTGTGGTGTGAAACTCAGTTTTACTGGTCGGTTAGTACATTTCGCAAAAAAATTGTGGTTTTATTAGATGAAAGTAAGCTGCTATGAACTGGAAATTTAAACTCCAATTTGCACATTCATACTTTAAAAACTTATTGTGCAAAATAATGCACAATAAGTGTGCATTCACTTGCAATTTCAAATAATTTTACCATTTGATGCTTATTGGTTTATATGTGGAAAATTTAAACAAAGACTTGTACCTTCACTATCAACTCTACAAATATCAAATATATTCAATTGGAATAATGGTGTAAAATAACCAATAATAAGAGTAGAGTAAGAATATGCTTTACTGAATAACTTAACGACAAATATTAGAGATTGGTAAAATAAATAAATATGGATTTAATAATTATCTTGAGCAATTTTGACTAAATTTACTATTATATGATTACTCAGATTTTTATAGTTTGTTACATCGTGTTTTACTTCTGATCTAGCACAACCTACTAGAGCCAAAAGATAATAAAGACTCCTTGGTGTATCAGCTGACCTCGTACACCATATTAAGTGAACTAAGGGCTGATAAAAGCATTATTACTAGTAACAAAACTGAACTTTTGCGAAAAGATTGAGCTAGGAGAAGTTCAAAAATCTTGGGAACCCCTTTCTTGCAATGTTAGGGACCTGGCCATATTCATAGAATTGTTGGGTTGGTTTTCCTTCACCTAATTGGGGGAGTCGTTGCCTTTTTCGGCATTGGACGTTTACTGATCACCTTATCTATGTATGTACGAACGCTATTCCTGTGGTACTACAACGGGCCACTATGTTGAGCTCAAGTGTGCTTTCTTGGTACACAAGGCCGCCACGCCAACCTAGCCTACCACCTTAGATTTCACATTTTGCAACTGCTATTTATTGACAAACTTTAAATCGATGCCGTAGAGAGAAAAATACGTGCTAAATACAAAAATGGCAACCAGACTCAGGGCTTATTTTGAAGACCTTTTTCTTTGTTTGTACAGAGATGAGTTTTAAAAATGCTTAACGCAACGTCATAACGTCGTATTAGTGGTATGCTTGATTTATACGGACTAAAAACAATTAAAAACAATCCCACTCGTGTGCCAGACCGTTTCTACACTGAAACTTTATTAGGAATGCATTACGATAGGGTCCTTGTGTTGGTTATCTATTAAAAATTTTTTCTTCGTTAGCTTTATAATAAAGTTGTAAAATTGTAAGTAATATATTTGTGGAACAGATAGCGTCTATTAAAAATTTTCGTTAGCCTGCAGATGCTGAAGACTTTCGAAATTCGCTTATAATAAAGTTGGGAAACTGTGAGTAATATATTTGTGAAAGAGATAAAAATTATCTATTAAAAATTTTTTTCTTCGTTAGCCTGCAGATTTTGAAGACTTTCGGAAATCACTTTATAATACAGTTGTAAAATTGTAAGCAATATATTTGTGGAACAGATAGCCTTTTTCCTCGTTAGCCTGCAGATTTTGAAGACTTTCGGAAATAGCTTTATAATAAAGTTGTAAAATTGTAAGCAATATATTTGTGGAACAGATAGCCTTTTTCCTCGTTAGCCTGCAGATTTTGAAGACATTCGGAAATAGCTTTCTAATAAAATTGTAAAACTGTGGGTAATGTTTTTGTCAAAGAGATAAAGGAGAATAACTTGACAAAATAGAGTAGCCCACCTTTTACGTAGTACTAATTTAATTTTGTGAAGTATCTCTAACCGCATATTACAATTAATTAAAAAAAAAAAAATTTCTTTATGTGTACCTACCCCATAAACTTTTTACTCCAACTCTTCAAAATGCATGCAATAAAATTTTTACATTATTCAAATTTATTTGATAAAATCAAGAGGAGCTTTTCATGTAAACCACAAAGTCGGAAATAAATTATTTGCTTAAGGCAAAGAGAGATTTCAAAATTAAAGCAACATTATTAAAATAATTTAATTTTACCTAATTATGTGTTTGATAGACAAGTAATAAGATCACCACTACTTCCGGCGAAAATTTTAATTTTGGTTTAAGCCAAATAATAGCTAAGCAACAAGGAAATATTGCTTGAAGCCACGGCTAATGTAAAACAAAATGCCGGAAAAAGCATTTAGGCTAATTAAAATAAGTTCAAAGGCAACAACTCAAAAAATCAGTAAAAAGTGGGTTGCTCACAGAAATGAAATACTAAAATACGGAAAATATGAACAATTCTTATATAAAAGATAGACAGGGAAAAAAATTTGTTAGTTTTATATTGACTTCATAAATAAAAGCGAAAAAGATACTTGCATAAAATGCAAAAAATAGCAACACTAAGAGAAGCAAAAAAAAATTGTTTAATTACAAGATGGAAAATGATACTTTGTATGATTTTATGGTCAGCAGAATTATCATAATTTATGCATTGGAAAATAAAAATATTTTTCCACAAAAATTTAATATAATTTATGCGATTTCGTTGCGGAGGACTTAGAGAGGGAACGTATAATTGAATATCCTTGCCAAAAGGCAAAGACAATTAAATGCAAATGAAACTCATATTTTCCCAACGAAATGAATTGCGCGGTTTTACTTAAGCGTATTTATTTGAGGAATAAATAATTAAACACGAAATGTAAACAAATAAAAAGTAAACATACTAAAGTAAACCAACATTTCCGCAAATAAAATAAATGTAAACTGGCACAACATTACTGTGAAATGTGAAATCCCACCCTAGCGTTTGTGTTTAAGCAAGCTTTATCCGATTTCACTAAAGTTACTAAGGTGACCAGCATTTGCTGCCATACAATTATTATCTCAACGTACGCTTCCTCTTATGGCATTTGTTTTCATATTAAAAGCACGAGCACACCGAAATTTTTATCTGAGTAATGTTAACTAAAAAACTATGTAGATGAGAGCTCAACTGAGCTGAGCAGAGCTGAGCTGAAGGACAACGTTAACAAATACGATAGTTTTCATTTGCTGTGCTTAACTTCTCCTCTAATCTACAATCTGCTGCAGTAACCTACACGTTTACCAAGTTAAGCTGCACTTAAGCAAATAGAGTAGGGCAAATGTAGCATTTGTTGCAACGCCTGCAAGTAATGCAGCACTGACTGCGGTGGTAGCTGCAATCGGGCTCCTTTAAAAGCGGATTTCCTGCCATATCATTTTTTCGGTCCTTTATTCACTGTCGCTATTGAAATTTGTACTTTTACTTTTACTTTTAATTTTCTTTTTTCGGTTTTTGATTCCAGGCAATATGCAGCTGCGTTCACTTTCTCAAAATGTTAAACAGAAGAAATATGTTTAAAGAGATATGAATAAAAGGACGAGTTCGTACTATTCGAATGCTTTAAGTAAAAGTTAACTTTTTCGCATTCTTTGAAAACGCTGCTAGCAATACGATATACTATACATCACTGCGATAATAGCTTTAAAATGAATGAAAATTTAAAGTAAATCCACAAAATTAAAATATTCAATAAAGCAAACACTTAAATGTATTACTTTACTTAATAAGGAACATATAAGGAAAGTCTATTTCGAATAAGATAAGAAGAATACTGAAGAATAATAAGAAGAATACTACTTCTAAGAAGAATAAGAAGAATAATACTCAAACAGAATCAACTGAAAAAAATCCTTTACAAATAAATTGTGTAATAATAAATAACAGAGAGATAATTGATTTTTATTACTTATCAGTCAATATGTGGCTAACACGTTTAAGATATAAGCTCTATTAGTTTAGGTTGCGTTAAGTGCACTACTCCGATTTCCAGGACCAGCTCATTCAGCAGTGATTGAACCTTACCTAAAATAACCTATATCTTAAGTTTAATGATTTTATAATAGACAGTTCTTGAAGTAACTCATTCGCTGTCAAATGAGCGTGCCCGGGAAATCGAAATCATTTTGTTAACTCTAACGTAACCTAAAACGTGATGATTTTATATTTTAGAATCATACTACTCATATACTGACTGATAAATAAATAAAGTCAATGATATAAATATTATTTACTTTTAATTACCTTAGTCAATTATAGTTGCTTAGTTTCTAAGATATTTAACATTAAGGTTGGACATTTTTAAATCAAAACTGTCGCAGATTTTAAGCGTATAATTTCAGTTAATCATTGTTTGTGTTTTTAACCTAGAGTTCCTAGAGTGCTTAATATAGTTACATCATTTTAAATCACTAATAGGTTCGGTTAGGTTAGGAGAGCGTGTTATAATATAACTATCAACACCTTAACTTGAAGACATCTATAGCCCATTACGATGCCCTCAAAACAGCCTGAGAGAGAAGAATTTCAGTAACAATGTTTTTCTTTACAAATCAATTGTCACCACAATAGAAAATTCTTTTAAAGTTCTAAGTTTTTCGAAGTTTGAATCGATAAGTAGGCCTCATTTATATATATTGCAGAATCTTTACTGGCCAGTAAGACTGCGAATTTATTGTCAAGTATAGATATACTTCGACAAGAGGAACATGCTTTTTTATGTCATTAGAATTAAAAATCTGACATATACGCCACTTGTGATAAAAAATTTTGCATTCTAGTAGATATCCGCAGTATCAGAGAGCTTGAAAGCTCTTCCGCTAATATACTTTTGAATGCATTCAAGAAAACTAGATCCTGAAAACCAGATCTTTATCAGTTTTTTATAGACAAGTAGATTATAGGATTTTTTTTAATCGTACCGCTTAAATTTATTTTAATTCAATTGATGTGAGTATCTTGTTAGTTTATAAGTACTCCCGTCATTATTACAGATATTGGGTCCTTTTTCTTATTAATTTCTTTAAATACAACATATTTGCTATATTTAAAACATTTCTCATTTCCCTTTGTATCACGTCTATATAGTTTTTTAATGCCTTTTTTTTTTTTTCCCAAACACCATATTTTGTTTGTTTTTTAAATTCGTTTAGCTTTCACCCGCAAATATTTTCCTTCTTCGTTATATGAAATAAAACTTAAAAATAATTTAATTTTTTAAGTTTTCGCCATTTTTCTAGACCATGAACGCTTTTTTAGTTTCAGTCTTACAACCATTTCTTTCCATGGACAGTTTTTTATGTAAGGACGCAACTTGCTTTGGGCACTTGCGAAAAATCTCGTTTATTTGTATCCTTAATAATTCAGACTTACATGCATGTGCTCTCTTATTTGCTTATGGCCCCTTTTGGTTATTTAGAAAACAGAAATCCCACCAGGATTTAAGAGTCGTTACATTTTGTATATGATACTTTCCTTGTTAAACTCAACGATTTTTTAAAATTTCTTTTTAAAAATGTAAAATAAAAATATTTCGATTGTATACAACGAAAATTTAATATCGTATAATTGTTCAAAATGTTACTTGCCCTTAGGGATTTTATGTATACTGCACAGATTTGAAAGCTACATAGACTATCATATTAAAATATAAATATTACTCAACAAAAATGGTTGATATTTTTAAAACGTTTTGAATTAAATATTCTTATAATTAAATAACTTTTTGTATTTGAGCCAGTGCACTTGAGCACTTTTACTCTTTATTAACTCGAGGTATCATCAAAACCCCTCTTTACGCCTTGACTATTGTTTATCACTTCATCAGACTAAGCAATAATTGACTTTAGACCTGCATACCTCCCCTAGGACCATGTAACTATTCTGATTTGATAACGTGACGTTGGTAAGTCTGTCAGTTTTCGCAAATAATTTCAGGGCTCTATCCTTTACGTATATATCATGTATAACATAAAATTTAGAAATTTTATCTTTCAGATATAAATTTATTTAAACTAAAATCAGTTTTGTTGAACTTACCTGTATAGCAGCGCGTGCGCCTCTGCTTATTGCTGGCATAACACTTGTATGTAGAACGCATTGCTTTTTCTGCCCATATGTCATACCATCTACCAAATAGCAATTGTCGGGATTTAAATCAACAACTTCAGAATACGCCGCTACTGTAGGACTGGGACTTGTGCCATTTTGTAGCAAAGAGTATTGATCTGGATTAGCAAGCAGAAAATCACGCGCTCCATTTGCTAAGACAGCTTCTCGTTCAAAATGAGTGGTGCCATATTTTGTAGCAAATTTATCACCATTGCGTCCTTGTAAGCCACCACCAATATTTCGACGCTTTGGTTGAGATCTTACTGCACGCGAAAGCACCGGCAGCACCATCTCACCAAAAGGCTGCATCTGTTCATCATTCGATTTGTTCATCATTTTCTTAAAAGAATCTGGTATCTCTATTGAAACTGCAAAACGTTTGGTGTTGTTTAGTGTCTGCACCCAGGGTTCGAAACGTGGTTGTAAGTACTCGGCTTGTTCGCGTAGCCATTGTTCACGATCTCGCTGCCTTTGTAGCTCTTCTCGTTTTCGTTGGCGAACACATTTTTGTGATTCCGGATTTCGTAGGCATACGGGTTTCTTAGTCGGACGTCTCGGTGTGGTAGTGCCGGGTGTGGTAGAAGTAGTTGTCGGTAGTGGAGTTGTTGAAGTACTACTAAATTGATCGAAATCAAGTTTTTTGCCATTTGTTTGATCGTTTAGTAGTAGAACTTGTGGCACTATTGTTATTTTATCACGATCACTGTTGCCAGCTTGTGATAAAAAGATAGACATGCTATCATCATCTTCATTGTGATAGTATCCACCAAATGGTTGACCAATCGGTGATTTATTTGTTGCAGTTTTTCGAGTAGGTGGTAATATTGGAGCAGAATAATGAAAAATAGGTCTTTGTGGACGCACTGTAGTAGTTCCTATAGTTTGTTTGTATTTATCTTTTTGAAGACTGGGAAAAACTACAAATTTAGATTGAAAATTACTATCATGTTTTGTCAGATTTTGCAAAAAGAGTATATGATTTTTTAGATCATCAATATTGGCAGCAAAATCGGGCGATACCGACGTGGTGGTCTTTTTGGATGTGGTCGTAGTAGCACGTGTTGTCGTTGTTGTTTTTGGTGTTGTTATAGGTATACGTGGATCAGGTGATGCATTTTTTAGTGCCATTGGAACAATAAATCTACGATCTTCATCAGTTAAACTGGCAGGCAAACCGTTTTCATCGGTATCTTCATCAAGTAATATAATTTGTTTCTGATCCATTTCCTCTTGTATGGGATGCATTCTACGTGGCATTTGGATGCCAACTGTTCCACCATAAACTTTTTTTGTTAAATTTGCTTTAACAAAACCAGTTGATGAATCTCGCAAATCGACTGGTTTTATAAATGTACCCAATTTACGTAAGCCTTCTTGATGCATAAGAGCTTGCTCATCTTTGGTGATATTTAGCGGGACGCTATTATTTGCTAATAATTCCACTTCATTGGTGAACTCTATGAATGGTGATTTCATACCCAAGCACCTACAAATAGAAATATTTAATTAATTTTAATATATTAAATTTTTAAGTGATTAAAGTCAATATAATATAAAAAACTTAAGTGTTTTAAAAACGACAAAATTTTTAAACCCCAAATTGGTACTGAGGTATTTAAGACTTTATAGTGTCGTATCGCTTTCGCACGATGCAACGGTGCAATCTTTTGTGAAAAATTATGTCAAACAATCAAATTAGGCTAATAAATAGTACAGACACCAAACAAATGGGGTAAAAAAGTGGAGGTCTGGACGCAGATCGAAAATCACAAGAGCATGGCTTGAAATGCAATATAAAAGAGACACTACTCGCAGTAATGCCAAAGCGTTTCCGAGGGGGAATAATTCTCGTCGATGAGGGGGTGTTTTAGCCCATATACTACGTATTAATGTTAAGTATTCGGGCGCACCATTCTAATGACGGTTGGTTTGACGGTGCATAAAGCATTCCACCTCCTCAACAAAAAAACCAGTCAAACAATACAAAGAAATGTGTAATATTTACCCAAAGGTAAGAACTCTGATAATACATATTTGTACTCTAAATATAAGTTAGGAAAGTTTTGAATTTCTTTAAACCTAAAGTTTTGTGACACCTTGGCTTTGACTGAACAAAATTAACTAATAAAATTATAAAGATTTAGATCGCCTATAGTTTAAGCTCCAAAAATATCTGCAGTGCTTGTTAGTTTTAATTGAATTGAAAACATAATTTTTAAAATAAAATTTTGAAAATTGTAATTATATAAATTATAAGAAAACAAATGATATTGCACCATTAATGTTTCATTTTTCATGTATGTAGAATTAGTTTAAATATCTAACTAAAGATAACGGTGCAGATAACTTTTATATATAAGATACACAAATCTCTATTACAGTTGTAGAGAGTTCAGTACAAAAAACTCTTTAATTTGTTTATTAATTGTTTTAAGCATCTCATTTGTAAATGACACTAAACCTATAAAAATATTTACTTAATTATTATATACATATAATGGAATTTGTTTGACAATAATTTCAAAATAGCAATAATATTATTAAATAATTAATTCTAATTAATAGTATTGCAGTCGTTGCTGTTCTTGTGAATATGGTCTGCCATAAACTTCAACAACATATTTAAATCCTTGTCTCTTTTGGCTGATGAACAATAACATTGCATATTTTTTACCGGCTCCGCCATAGAATGGGAGAACAACAGTTTGTCCCAAATCAAACAATTTTTTATTCCGTACGACAATAGCTGTAATAACTCCTTGATTTTTATAACACTATAACAAGTTTTAAAATTAAATTAAAAATTTGTTTTTCCAATTTATAGTAAAAATATATTACATCAGATACGAATGTATAAAATCCCCGAACTCTGGTAAGTTTTGCTTTTGCAGATACTCGTTTACGATCAAAAAGAAAATCTCCCGGTACTCTTTGTCCATATACAATATCTCTTTGTTGGCCTTCAGCAATATGTATAGCAAGGATGAATGTAAGTAACACAATACATAACGAAATCTTCATGTTAGTAAAACAAAACTTATTCTAGAATTTCAAATATTAACTGTCCGTAGAAAACAGGTAATTACATTTTTATATTGTTGCATTGCTATTATTTTGCAGTTCTAGTTTGCATTTCAAATTGCATATACTATTGAATTAGATAAGCTTTTTATACTAATAACAGAAAATTTTAATTCGTCATGGTAGAAAATACATAGTCAAACAAAGGTCACAATTTAAAAGTATATAGTTGACTTGCATATATTATCATCTAACTGAAAACTTACTTTTTGTCTAAGTATTGTTCCAGAAACGAGTTCAAGAAATAAATGGTGTAAAATTGCATTATCACAATTTAAACATTTACTAAAGTTAACATTATTACAAGTATATTTATATATATACATCTATATATATACAAAACATATTAAGTATGTGTTAAAAATTAACAGTAGTTATATTAATATAGGTCTTGTAATGTTTTGACTTATTTCATCCAGTGACATTTCCACTATATATACAAAAAATTATGAATTATTATAATTGAAAGCTTATTGACGTAATAATATGGATACTCGCATTTGAAAGCCAACATGTATAAATAAATTTTTCTAAATTTTTCTTTTTAATGTCTTGTCTGTTGTAATTTCTTGGATATTTATTTAATTTTAGTATCATACAAAAGATTATTCTAATCACCTTAGGCACAATTATACATTATACTCAAATGATAAAAAGACTATCACTATATGTAACTATATATATAATCCGGTTCTTAAAATAAATATCTCTTAATACTATTAATAAGATTAAACCTTTCATAATATACAAATTTTCAGAATTCTTTTCTAAGGTCACATATCTCAATATGTAATTTCACAAGAAAATTGATGTGTCAGCAGTTTCCATTAGAAACTACTGGATAGAACGCAAGAAAGGTAACGAAAATTAGAGAACTACAAATCCAAATAATTCCTATTGCAAATAATAGAGAATGGTTTAAAAATTGTATTTAGAAATTGTCTCAGATTAATATAGAAATCTCTGCTTTATGAGTTATCCAAATAAAGACTTATAGGCAGAACTCAACAAAACAAAAATTAAATAAATAAAACATACATATTCAGTAAAACATTATAGCCGGAAAATTCATTAGAATAAAGAATGTGTAATCATGTATTAATAAAGAGTTATTTATTTATTAATACAACTATGAAAATGAAACAATATTTTTAAAAATAAATAATGAAAAATTGAAAAAAAAAACTTTAAAATATTAATATTTATTATAAAATACATTATTTATTATTATCGAAATATAAATTGCATATAATACATTTATTTCTAAATTAATACAAACTAAATACCTATTCTAATCTATTTCCGTAAACGCTTATTCTGTAATTAAGACTTTTATAACGTTTACCTACAATTAATAACATCACATAACGTTTATTTACGCCACCATAAAATGGAAGCACAGTAGCTGGACCATCCCTAAAACCTGGTCTGCGAATATCTTGTGCAGTAATTGCAGAAATGCGTCCCGTCCTTTCGACGCACTGAAAGTTAAAAACTTTTTATAAAAAATACACAAATCATTAAACAAATATTTTTTTTTATTACGTTTGGTACAAATGTGTATATAACTCTACCCAGAGAGGCTTTGGCGTTTACGCGTATCATTTGTGTGTCAAATAAGACATCTCCTGGTAACCTTGAACCGAAGTTATAATTTTTAATTTCAGATTTTACATATTTTACTAAAATAATACAGCTAAACAGAAAGACAAATGATTTAGCTTTCATTTTTTACATATAGCAAAATTATTTATAATAAAATTTAAACTGCTTTTAAATAGTTTGAAGTACTCATATATATACCCATCACGTCTAGTGCGTTAAAAATTCTGTATTAGTCAGGGTCTTCGATTGATTTCATACTAGTAATTTTTTCTGTATCAATTTATTAAATTTAGATTTTGAAATTGCTGTTGCAATATGCACTTTTATTTCAGCTACGATGAATCGGAATATTAATTAAATATATACACAATATTAAAATACATTTATTATAATAATAAATATTAACATATCAAATTATTATAATAAATATATATTCATTAAGGACAAATGTTTAGATAATTATATATACACATACATCTAAATTGTCTTATATTCTATTATAACTTTTACATTATATTCTATCTGTATAATTTTTCTACCTCGTAAATTCTAAATAAACTCCACTAAAATTACTTTCTGATTACTTTCAATATCATGACACACTTATGTGACTTCATCTTAATATATAATAGGGGTATTCACTCTGTCTTCCAAACTCATTGTAAGGTGCACGACACGCACAGCTTGCGCGAGCTTACAATGTACAACAATAAAACACACGCACAAAGTTTCTTGCAATTGCTTACAATCATGCTATATCTAAACCCATGTATATATGCTTGCTACGAAACCAGAAAGGAGAAGAAACAGCTGTTTTGAGATTTTCTCTGTTTGTTTCTCATGTGCATGTGGTATGCTGTAAAAACATCTGTTTCATTGATGTTGCAATTCTGCACTCGAACTCTTGCAATTTTAGTATAGCATTTTTGTATTTCATGTAATTTACAATGAGTTTGCGAAACAGTGTGAATACCCCTAATATGTTTTAATCTTAAAATATTTTTAGCTCATATTTCACAGAAATATAAGTATGACATGATTGGATTATAAGTAATGCATATACTGTCAAACTTAAAGTTAATTAAAGGAATTACAGAAATTAAGTCTCTAGTCTATGTTCATTGGTCTGCACTGCATGTACTGCACTGAGCTGAATGAACTATTTTTGTATATAGTATAAATTCGAATGCATAAAGAATTAATGATTTATTTATAAAATGAAGTTAAGAAAAACGTTTCCTATATAACAATTGCCTAAGGTACCCAGGTTGTATACTATTTTTGGTAATAAAACTTACTGTTTAATAATAAAGTTTAATAATAATAAGCTGTGTCATTATTTTGATATGCTTCATGCATCTAAGGTGTGATGTACCATATAATGAATTCTATAAGTGCATAGGTATATTATATGGGCATTAAAATATGAATATAATTACTTTATATATTTTAAGTGCTTATTTTTTAATAAGTGAGGTCCCAATGGACAAACTACAAGCTATGTATCCGCATTTCTTAAGTTTGATTCACGGACCATTTTTAACCATCTCACCGGACCAGCTATAATCTTAGATTTCTTTAGCATAAATTTTAGTGCCAAGAACTTTGGCGTAAAAAATGCATGAAAAGTCCTCTTAAGAATAACACCAATAATGTAAATTTTAATTTAATTATTAATTTAATTTTTTCTGCAGTTTTTATGTATATATATTATATTATATATAATTAATGTTTTTCCATGTAGGTATATGGAAGAAGCTATATTATATTAATGGCATCTTTCAAACAGCAATTATAAATAATTCTTCTTAGATTATTCTGCTATTTTTTATTAAAAAGTCATAAGATTTGTTTTTAATTTTGTATCTGATCATAGTAAAAAACAATATTGTTTTGATTCTTTTTTTTTATTGCAATAAAATACTGTTTTAACTAACCGAAACACATTTCTTTTAATTTATTTTGAAAAACATTCTTTATCCAAAAACTCTGTTTTTAATGGTACCTTGACTAGTTCTTTTAATCAATTTATTGCCATAGATTTCAATTCGATATCTGAAACCTTTCTCCATTTTACTAATAAATAATAACATAGCATAATTCTTGGAAACACCACCATAAAATGGCATCACAAGAGCCATGGATTCTTGAGTGCCTTCACTTTGTAGATCTCTGGCAATGATTGCAGTTATATCACCTTGGTTTTTCCTAAACTATTTAAATAAATATGATACATTTATAACAAAAATATTCTAATTAATAATAAAATTTATATATTACATCTGAAATAAAGGTATGTATAACTCGAACATTTGCGTTTCCAGGTCTCACAAATAGTATTTTCTTTTCGAAAAGCACATCTCCCACAACTCTTTTACCGAAACTATAATGTTGTCGCTCAGATCCGACTATTTGTAATATAACTAATAAACTGAACAAGTGAAATATAACTTTTATTGTCATATTTAAGTTAACTTATAACAAAACTTTCTACAAATAAAGCAAAATTCTTAAAATATCAGTAATATATAAACTTTAAAAGGGACTAAGTTCAGTATTTGTGAATTTGTCATGCTCTTTATAATTTTTCTCTGTTGTGCTATAAAACTGAAAAGTCTACTCTGTTCTTTTTTATTTCAATATAAAGTAAATTGATAATATAAATTTTTTGCATATATATAACAAAATTTAACAACAAATTTTGTTTTCACTGCTCAAATAGTAATCATTATATAATAACTAATTATAATTAATTATAATTAATATAATCATGGTCGACGGAAGAGTTCTTTTAGATAACAATCAAATAGTTCCTAATTTACTTTTAATATTTTTAATTAATGAATTAGTTCTCTTGAAATAATTATGGACCCAAAATAAAGTACCCAAATGAGTCGCCGGTGCCTACCGTCTTCAAAAATAGTTTTTTTTGTATACCGTGAACGCATAAATATTCTTTGGAAATCAAAGGAATAAGTAATGGAGATCAATATTTTTTCACATTTTTAAATTAAAAATTTATAGATATATGGCGACAGTAAATTAATTTTTCTCGGGGTGTCAATATCATTCACATTTTAACAATGAAAGTCATATACTGAGTTTATATTACGTCATGTACATATGTAAATAATGTTAATATTATTATAATATATTTAAATTGAATAATATTTTTTAATACATTTTTAATTAATAAAAATTGACTTACACAACTTTGATTTTAAAAAAATAAATTTATTATTAAATAAGTAAGAACTACAAGTTCATAAGTTGAGAAAAAACTAAAGGAAAATTTAAAAGACATTCGAAAGTATACAATAAATATTAAACTATATCGAAAGAAGGAGGAGAAGTATTTTTTTGTAAATAACGTATAAAATGAAAACGTATAGTAACTAAAAATTATTAAATATGAACAAATCTCCTTAAGCGATAGAGAACTCATCTACGAGACACGTGAAGGTATAAAGAAAATTCATATAACATAAGGAGCCGCCGAAGGGTCCCTACTTGGACGTAGTCTTTGGAAGGCAAATTAATTCTGGAATTCTGAAAGTGGATATACCAGACAATTCACACTTAGTGGTTTTTGCTGACGGTATAACAGATATATTTATTTGAAGCACGCCACAAATTAAGTCAAGTTATGGTGAGAACAAAGATCTAGACGATCATCAGATCATGGTCTAAAGCTTGCAACTGTAAAAACAGGAATACTTCCACTCACGTGACTTCACATTTCGCTAGAAGTCGAGATAAACGTATGTGTAGTGAGATTTTACCAAAAAAAGTAATAAAATACTTTAGCCTGAACTTGGATTCCAACCTATCATTCTGGGCACAAAACCAATAAGCGGCCAGCAAGGCAGCACAGGTTAGTGCAACGTTAAGTAGACTAATGGCAAACTTTGGCGGCCCAAAAGCAAACGAAAATTGTTAACGTCAACAACTCTGTCCTCTGTCATACTATACAGAAGCGAATATGAGCTGATTCGCTGAAAGTAGAACAGAAACTGATGTTAATCAGTACGACGAACGTCAGCTCTGAGAGTGGCTTCAGCATACCGTGCTGGTCATCAGTGGAACATTACCTATAGGTCTAGCAGTCGAAGAAAGGAAAATAAGGTGGCAACTTAAGCAGCAACAAGCCACAACGTTAAATGATCGACAAATCCAACAACTGTAGCCACAAAGATGGATACAAAGGCAAAAGGATTGATCCCAGACTATTATCTAACCCAATTCCTTTCTGGTCATGTATACAGTAATCCTACCTTCAAATATTCCTAATAAAGTTTCAGGATAGAAACGGTCTGCCACACGAGGGGGATTGTTTTTAGTCCATGCAAACCGAGCATATCACTATTGTCACGGCATAGTGACAATGTGTTAGGCATTTTTAAACCTCCTCTCCGCACAAAAAAAAATTGTATGAGAACAAAATAAATCATATAAACGACAATAAAAACAAATTAGTAAATTCAAAATAATTTAATTAAATTTTGTTTTAATATAGTGTTAAGTAGTATAATATTAAAAGTAATCCTTTTTCAGAGAAACCATACCTCAAAATATATATTTTTTTGTGTGCTCTAGAAACAGCAAAACTAGTTGTGTTATTTATTTATCTTAGTACTTTAGTAATATTATTTGTTGTTATTATATTATTTGTTGCTTTATTTCATTTCCTCAAAACATATACGTTTTATAAAAATTAACAAATTTATATAAAATATATCCGCACATAAATTTTAATTAGTTTGCAATTATAAAAAGAACATTTTTCGAATACTCGTAACTTTTTCCAATGCTTCTAATGTACAGTAATACGGAAACACTCGGTGACACCTTAGCAGTGATGTTATTTCTGTGCTTTAGATAAAAATTTCACATTCCTATTACACTTTTCAAATTATGTTTTATAAAATTAATTTTGAACTTGATTTTAATTAAAAGTTCGTTAAAATACATTAAAAACTTTTTATCCAGCAAAAAGTAATGGCAGTATATACATATAAACCAAAAATCCACTTCTAATGCCACAAGCCAATAAAATTTAATTAGATAAGATAATTTTATAATAACATGGATCTCTTTCTATCTAAAAAAAACAAAAAAAAACAAATTATAACAATAATAATTGAAAGGGAATTAAGTATGACAATAAATGAAATTGTACAAACGATTAGTGTTGTTGTTCAATATGTCTATAAATATCTATGGAAGTAATATCCATTTTAATTTCTTTGATAATAAAACATATATGAAATTATAAAAGAAAAAAGTGCAGATACAAAAACAAATTTTTCAAATAAAAAGTTGGGTATTTGATTGCTCGAATCCAGTTACATTCAAGCGATAGTTAAAGTGAAATCATGAAGTGTGCTTTTGTGTTGTTCTTGGTTTCGTGTGCCTTGGTGGCCCAAACATATGCTGGCAATAACTACGAATGGGGCCAGAAGGGCAATAATGATTGGCTTATTGCCGAGGACACCGTACAAAAAGCGTTTATTGTGGGAATAAGTGTTAGCAAAAAATATGTATTTAAACAGAAAGTATGCATCGTTAACTGTTTCAATATTTTCAAGTGATTTTCATTAAGTGAAGTTATAATGAGTTTTTATGCTTTTATGCCTTTTTTAGGACTCAAACAACGCCTACACAATCACTGCCATTGTGATCACAGACAAAAACTCTAAGAATGGCACTACAGCTGAGCTATTGAGCGGAGGTCCCGGCTCTAAAGGTGCCACAATTCAATTCAAATCAGGCAAGGGCGCAGGCATTAAGGATGTAGTTAAAATATATGCACGTTATTAATTTATAATCTATAATTAACATAATAAATCATTGAAAGTGAAAATGGCTAAAAAACTGTTATTGTTTGGTAACAAAAGTTTAGGTTAAAATTTAGAAATATTATTAAAATCACTAGATCATATGATAGTTAAAATAAATGGCTAAGAAAATAATTATGATAATGATAATATCACAGAGATTTTATCGACAGATACACATTCCTGTAACTTATAGGAAGAGCGTAGAATAAAAGAAATAGAAGACACTTAGTTATTGCCTAAAATTTGATATTTGTGAAAGTCTAATTATCAGTATCTTATTAAAAAATGTTAGAGTAGTGTGATTAAATAGTGTGACTGTTAACGCACTAGAAGAATCAATTAAACGAAAAATATTTTATATAGCAAAGGGGAAATGGAGACATTTGGCTATACGTGCCACGGTGAAATCTTCATAGTCCAATAAAGATAAAAGTATAACCAGAATAACTCTAAAACGAGAAAGCATCAATGCATCTGCAGACGCCATACCCTAACAAGTCATTCTTTTTTGATAAGCATACTCCCAAACTAGAAGCCGGAATTTTGAAATTCATAGGAATAAGAATTTGAGCATCTATAATCTCGTTTGTCATATAAACGGACATAATATATTATTTCCTAGTAGATCTAATGCTGTTATCGAATAATGACACACAAAAATTGTGAAGATTTATCGAAGTTACTAAAGGGTTTAGCCGATCATAAGAAATGCCTTGGGATCAAGTTACAGCACAAAGAAACTTTTTAGCTGAAAGAAAGTCAATTGTATCTACCTAACCTATAATGAGATTAAAGAAAGCCAACAGAAAAGACTATGATTAGGTGCATTTTCGGTTATACTCCGAATAATAATCTGAATGATTTCAAACTAAACAAGAACCTTATAAATCTTAATACTCAACCAAAACCTGTACGGTGTAGAGTGAAAAATCGATTGCTTAGAAATCAATTTTGTGAAATATTTCTTTGTATATTTCTTTGTATGTTTAGAGCTATTTTCCTTTGTTTTAGGGAAGTTCAAAATAACATAATTGTATATATACTAACATACTATATTATTATTTCCAATTGTGAATTTCATGATTGGAAATCAAATTGGAATAGAAAAGGGTGAATAAAATTATTATAATGCAAATCCTGAAATTCTTGGACAAAATATTGCTCTAAATCGTACACTTGAAAAGCTCAAACAAACTAAAATTAAAATATATATTTCTTATTTTAATCATCTTCATATATGCACTTCTGTAAACAATGAATCAATTATTTTACAACACTAGAATATTATCGAAACCTTTGACTTGTCACAGCATTGTCTTGCACATCAATGAGGGAGTATGAGTGCTTTGAATGATGCAATAAAGAAAAGATAAACAACCTCATAGATACTTCTATAAGCATTACGAAATAAAAACAACTTCATATATTGATAGAATATTGCAAAATTCTACAATTCTACAACGTATGAGTATTATCAGTGCGTTGGCATTGAATTAAAAAAAAAACTAGGCCAAATTTTTATCTTTGTTTGTGTATTGACAAATTTGGGAACACAAAAAATTTTGTTTTCTGCATAAAAACTGATGCATTTGGTAGCATTACAATCAGTTACATGCTTGAAGCGAGACGAGCAGTTTTATTTTGGTAGTCACAAACAAAGTGGATTCAGAATGAAGTCTTTATTTGTTATCCTTTCTTTTGCTGGAATACTCATTTCCCACACTGTGGCTGGAAATGACTACACATTTGGTACGGTGGACTCTACTGTCGAGCTTATACAAACAACAACCGTTTTCAAGCCATTCTTTCCTGGATTTGTAGTTACTAAAGATTTTGTTTATACACAAGGAGTAAGTCGCTAAATTTTAACTAATCCTTCGATATAATAAATTTTATTCGTTATAGGCAAACACTCGAACCATACGAGGCATACGAATTACGGACTTAAAAATGAAAAACGGTGCAACTGCAGAATTAATAACTGCAATTCCTGCTGCAGGCACGGTTACGGATGTTACGGTCCGATTTACATCACAACGCAGTTTTGGCATTAAAAGTATTGTGGCTGTATATGCCGATCCATAGTTATTTAAATAATAATTTATAATAATTTTTTTAACAATTTCTAATTGTTTTTTAGTTGGTAAATATTGAATAAATTTATTTTTTAACAGAAATAATCCTAAAATTTTATTTCTGTATAGAATCTATACTATATGAATCTATGCTATATGAGCAGCCATAAATTCCACTAATTAAAATAATGATAAAAAGAATTTTTGTTGTTGTAGTTCACTACTTTTTTTGATAAAATAATATTGTCTGCCGTAAAAAAAATCTAGAATACAATGTAAAATTGTTGGCAATAAAGTATTTCTTTACGATTTCAGCTCTACTGTCAATCACAACAGCTAATATTGTTAGATAGTTTTCTAACACGAGATATATTAGACCACTATCATAATATGGATTTATTTGTAATATTCTAAGTTCGGTAGCTATAATTTATAATTTATATAATTTATAATTTCAATTCACTGATATATTTTAATACATCTTGATAAAATGATCAAAGTTATGTCTAATAAAAAAAAATCTAGAAGATTAATTTTAAAATTTTTCAATTTTTAAGCTGAAAGCCCATCGAAACAAATTACTTGAACAATTTTTTTACTGAAATGCATTCCGGCGTACGTTGAAGTTTTTTTCTATGCAAAGAGTAAATCTAGCGAGAAGGGACAATGGGCTATCACTGATATTTATAACAAAGATCACATGATTTTTTCAATAGCAACGTCAAATTTTGGTTAAAGTATTTATAATTATTAACAAATGTCTCATAATAAATAAATTAATATTGCAAAATTTTTATTGAAGTCAGCGTATGTACTGTGCAAAAAGTCTTTAACAAAAAATACAAATACAAATATTTATTATTTTTTATTTAATAATAACAATTAAACATAATTTTAGGCATTCGTTAAAATAATATTTATTTTATTTATTAATTTCTACGTATTTCTGTAAAACCCTTTCAGTACAAAACTATTAAAGCAGCTGCTATCAAAGCACATAAATGATAAGAACTTTTTTGTTGTATTTACTAATGAAAGCAAGTGATTCACAAAAGTACTTCTAAATCTATAAAGTTATTTCAATTCCAATTGAAATAAATATATTTATTGTTTATTTATAACGAAGAAGTAAACATTACAAATTTGCTATAAAAGCCGCAACCATTCCTAGTTGAAGTTATTATCATAAAGTTTTTCCAATTGTGAGGTAATAAGGAACAGAACAACATGAAATTCTGTGGAGTTGCAACTTTTATTTCATTATCCGTTTTGGCCACTTTATGCTGCACTGGTAATGCCACGAACAGCACATGGGGATACATCGGACCATATGATATTGTATTACAACGACAAAATGTTATAAAGAAGTCCAGTTGGATGAGTGTAGTTAGTGCAGATGTTATTTATCCACCAAAGGTAAATACATAATTTTAAAATTAATTTGAAATATTTTTAATCATATTTTCTTTTTTTTTTTGTTTTAGAATCACGTTAGCCAATATATCATAAGTGGTATTCGAGCAATCGATCATGATCGTGTAAATGGTGGATATGGTACTTTGATCAAGGGTGGACCTGGCTTTCGCAATGCAACCATTAATCTAAAATCTCAACGTAGTGGTGGGTTGAATTTTACTGTTGAGTTCTTCGGAAGGCGTTAACTTGCGCTAATAAATTATATATTTGAAACTCGAAATAAATTATTTTTATTTTAAATAAATAATTTTGCTTTGTAAACATTTGAAAAGTAAATAAATTTTTTCTAAAATAAATTTTTAATAATTATTAACTATATCTAAATTTTCTATTAATTACATTAATTTAATATATCATTAAGAAGCATAATTAAATGGCATTTAGGTCTTTTCTTCAGTAACAGCGTCTGTTAACTCTACTAATAGCATATATTATTCACATTTTCTTCGAAGCGCAAGTTACTGGAACCTTTATGACTGCTGCCGTTTTATATACAGCATAAGATAGATAAGAATAAACGGGGTACTAGCTCCCACTTGAGCAGAGCACTGCGACCATGATTGATCTTTTGTGCTACAACAGACCCTAATCGAACAAAAGACATTCTGCCTTCCGAATGAAGGCTAAAATGTCGACCGTTGAGGACTTCCTAATGTCGGAAGGTGAAAGTAGTTCTCGACCCAATGACCTCCACCTGGCCCAGATCAAGGCTGGGCAGTCACATAGAATGTAGATGGATGTCTCCTCTGCTTCTAAGCGGAGTTTACACTCTATCTCTTCGAACAGACCCATTTTGTTGAGGTGGTAACGTAGTCCGTGGTGACCCGTTACATATCGCACCAACAATCTCAACTCTGTTGTGCTAAAGAAGGATATCTTATTATAACTATAGGGGTGAACTAGCTTTTTAACCTGACGGTTTCCTCGACTGTCGACTGAGACCTAGTTCATATATAACATAGTATGTAGCAATTAATTTGATGTGAGCACTTCTCTTTACATTTTGAATACTGCTTCTGAATAGCGACTACCTTGAGTAAACCACTTAAGATAATCTTCGATGTATAAACTTAGGTTTCGCAGTGTGTGTCATAAACCCTCTCCATAAGTAGATATAAGGAGTTCAAAAAACAAATTTCCCATTTGGTATGGACTTTTATATATATATATCTCATTATATATTATATTGCCACCATATCGGTTTAATCTATGATGTTATTTAAAATAACCGCTATATACTATATTTGCCTTTATGTATAATCTGATAATTTAGATTAAAATTCATATACGTGTAACTCTTAGTTTTTCTTATACAGATCTCATAGGTATATAAATTCAAATATCTAAAATCACGTAAATTATTTTATTAAAAATATAACACATTTAGTGATTTTATAATTAAACCCTATATTGTTTAGTAAACATTACTACAAAAATTGGATCAATCGATAACATATGAATGATTCGAATCTAATAAAGAATCGTAAAATAATTATTTTTAACTTCATGTAAAGTGTACCTAAACTGCATTAGAGACAATTCGAAATTTGTTTTTATGAAAGTAATAAACTCAATATGACTTATAGCTCAATTGATAAGTAAATTATATTAAATAATAATAACATCAATAAAACTGTAACTTATTTGTTAACAATTTGTGGTTTACCCTTACCGACATACAAAAATTTCTGTCATCCTAGTACTCTACGAAATAACTATGATTGATAAATTTTGTAGAACCCAGTGGCGCTCCGTCGCGTGGCAGACGGACCACATTCTATAATATAAAATTTATGTAAAATAAGTAAATGTAAATGAGTATCATATTATGAAAAAATATTAAAAATAGCAACTTTGGTTCGCTTTCGAATGAATAATACAGAATTCCACTTAATTAATGTGAAATTATTTTCAAGAAATTTAAACCACATAATTATAGGCTGCTATATATGAAGTATAGACAGGGTGTTTTAAAATCTTTCCGTTACCGAATAATAACTTACAAGTATGTAGTTACGTCTGCTGCATAATATATCTTCTCCCAACAGCTGCCAAGTTTTATCAAACCACTTAATTATAGTAAATACATGCGAAAATGATAAGATAAATTATACAATATTAGATACTTAAAAACATGCTTATGTGAGTCACCTGAACCATGTATAAGTAATTTTTTTTATTAATTGTTAATATCCAAGTTCACTTGAAGTAAACAAAGGGTGTACTCTACATGGTAGACTTGATAAAAATTTCATATTTCACAATTCGTACGATTGTTGTAATAAAAAGATTGTGACTATAATTATAAAATTTAATTTAAAAAGTTCACTTGTATCGTTCGGATCTCAGTCGAAATAAAAATGAAATTTCTCGCTGTTGCACTTTTCATTTCGTTTGCACTTGCAACAATATCTTTCAATAGCGGTTACGCTAGGAACACTACTTGGGGATACATAGGACCATATGACTTGCTATTACATCGGGATTTTGTTGTGAGAAGTTCAAGTTGGTTAAGAGTAATTTCCGAGGATGTAACTTATCCACCAAAAGTTAGTAATCATACAAAGTTTCTTAATGAAATAAAGTTGTAACAATTAAAATTAATATATTTAGGGTTTTGTGAATCAATACATAATCAGCGGAGTTAGAGCAATTGATAATGCCCGTAAACATGGCGGTTACGCTACTTTAATACGCGGTGGCCCAGGCTTTCGTAACGCAACAATTCATCTGAAATCTGAACGCAGCGAAGGTTTAAATTACACTGTTGAGTTCTTTGGAAGACGGTAAATGATTCAAATAAGTAGTCAAAACTAAAGAAGTACTTAAGTGATACATGTTTTCTGTACAAAATTGTAATTAAACAAAATATATCAATAAACATAATGTAAATTTACAAATAAGTGACATATTGAATTTTTCGAATATACGAGCATATAATTTCTCGTACTACATATAAGATTTAGAATTCAAGATAAAAGATGGAAGGTGATAGCAAACATAATTTTTATTATAGATTAATTTTATTTTTTTTGTTTTTATTTTATTTCGTTAAGGTAATGCTCACTCAGAGGTAATATGGTTATTGATTAGATAGTAAGTATAAGTACCGTTTACTTGTTTATCCGCTTTAGACTATTACGTTTATGTAGAAAATGGTATACAATAATCTATACTTTCTTAATACCTTAAGGCCCTTCAATACTGTAATGTTAAAATGGTTTGCAGTTCATGAAGTGCATGAAAGCAATGAAATGGTTGATCACTTAGCCAAAAAAGAGGTGATTATAGTCCTAAATGACCTACAAAGAATTTCTTAAATGAAGTTAGCAGAAAATAATAGAAAAAAAATTGTACACCTCTTCACTAACAATATAGGCCAATGTCCGACAAAATGATTTCTTATCTTAGCGACGGGAATATATGTATCAAGCAATATGCTTTCACTAAGCATTGTATTCTTGAGGATTTTATTAGATTACTTTGCAGGTCACTTTAAACTTTGAATAACTTAAATAAGCTGAGAGTTCTTTGACACCGAATTTTTTTTTAAATAATTTCAAAAGAGCAGAGCACATTCTATTTGAATGCTCAGTTCTTCACAAACAAATGCTTCACCACTTAGGTGACATTGTTATACCTCCATATAAATTATAAAAACTTATAAAAATCCCTACATATGCAAGGCTAAAGATCAAGATTATGTACAATTGATCTGTTCAGGTCGCAGAGCGTTCTAGTCTTTAATAATAATAATATAATATAGAATATTATTCAACATATGTGCGATTAATAATTCCTTGATCTAAGAAACAAATAAATAGGAAAGAGAGAAAGGTGGGAGTTATTTTTAAAATATCCTAAGGTACAAAGTTTTTATAAGAGCACTTCCCGAATAAGCATGTACTAAAAAAAATCTCAATATCTCCAAAACTATTTAACATATTCAAATAGTTCAAATTGTAGATCTATTTTTTATTATAATAATATAATAATTATAGTTAATAGTTTAAATAGTTATATTGTAATGTTTTTAAATTTAAAAATTTGATGTTTAATTATCTGTCTATGTGAATTGTATTTTAGAACTTTATTATTGGAAATTCATTTTATTTTATTTCAGTATACTCAAATGATAATTTACGAGATAGTCTGAAATATTTGTAATTAATAAAATTTAATATAATTGAATTACGAAGTGTTTTTCATACATAATATTTACCGAGAAATTGTAAATTAGAAAACAAACTCAGACCAAAATAAAGTAATAACAAATAAAAACTTAATAATATATATATAAATTGGGTTAATGTGCCAGCTAACATAACCAAAAAAAATTGAGCATATATGAAAAGTAGAATAAATAGTACTTAATTAAGTTAATAGGTTCTTGCATGGAAGATATTTATATAAATGTTGTTAATGTTAAAATTTTAAATCTGACTTAATTTATCTTGAAAACTAGAGCATCACCAAGAAATTCTACGCTTCTGATATTGACAATATTTTATTTTGATGAATTTCATCACTAAAATTAATTGCTGTATAAATATTATATTGTGTTAATATTATTATTTTTCTTAAATTTAAATTCTAAATTTTAAATCAAAATATTCTATTGTTTATTGTTTATTTTAATGTTTAATAAATGGCATCAAACGCAAAGTAAGTAATTCAGCTTGAATTTGCTTTAACTTCTCACTTGGAAGATATGAACTGAAAATAATACGGTCTATACATTTATTTTAATTAATTTTACTTACAATGAATCCCTAGCAAAATTAATAGAGCTTCAAATTATTTAAATTAAATAAACTAATGAAGTACTGCCAGCGACATAACTCTGACATAATATGGTACGCAGAAAGTAGACAAATCAAGAATTCCATAAAAATATATTCACATATTTGTTCCGAGGCAATTAAACTGAAATCATTTCAATTCAAGAATTTCAAATAATATTTTCATTGAGTGCATGTTTTCAAGGAAATTTTAATTAAGCTACTCCAATTGTGTTTTTCATATGTTATTGATGCTGTAAGATTCCTACATGCTCCATACCAGGGGTAATGCAAAATACTTAAAATCAACTCATATCGGCGAACCGTCTGCCAAGCCAAGTCAGTGCAAAAGTAGCACAACACACTGGGATAATGCAGCAGTGAACTCGGAATTGGCACATTTATATTTTAACAGCTCGCTGAGAAGAATTTCTTCTTCGCTTACAGCAACGGGGATGCTGCATCCATGAAAGCTGCGGGTTACCCCAACAAATATGGCAGCAGTAGCAAGGAATTTGCATCACTGCTGCTGCTGCTGCTACTACTAATGCTGCTGATGTACTACACAAGTCTTCTTAAAATATTTCCAGAGTATTTGATTAGAAACCAAATTTCTTGAAAAATATTTTCATTCTACTAAATTTTTATTATTTATATGCGTACATTTATGATGTTTTTAACATTTTTTTATTGAATTTTTCTTTTTTTTTAGAAGGTGAAGGTACTGTGGCTGCTCCACGTACTATGTGTAATGCAGGAATTAATGTCAAATTTTGTTAAAATACCACAAGGAATTCTTCAACAAATTCTTTTAAAATTACCATAAGAATTTCATCATTTTTAATATTTAATTTCTTTTCATTAAATACATTTTTAGCAATATTACATACATTTTCTATTTGTTAAACAAAAATGTGCATAATTTAAATTAAACTTATTAAATATATTAAGTAACTTTTTATTCTATTGATTGTTATAAACATTGCAAAAGGTTTTGCAATTTATTTGCCATAAATTTCGACGCGAAAAATTAATCCGTAATTATATTGTGATTGTAGTTTAATGGTCACAAAATTAAATCCTGGTCCTCCAGAGTAAATTGTTGCATGTCCACCAGTGCCATTCGTCACTTGATCGAATGCACTTATATGCGTTATAATTCGACCATTCCCAACTCCCTAAATAAATACATAAAAATTTTGTAATTTATTGAAATTGATAAAAATATATAAAACATTATGTGTATGCACCATAAAAGAATAAATAATTACCATAAAAAAGATAATAAGTTAATAAAAACACCATGATATTGATACAAATATTTTCATTTCACAAGTGTATTAAATTCTCTACAATTCTTTTTGAATTCTATTAATTTAATTTTATAAAATATTAAAAAGACTACAACACAAGTATCTATATTGTGAACTTATCAATTAGGATGGCGTCCTGAGATAATATAAAGAATCCCTCTTACTCTACCATGGAAGATAATGATAAGGCCAACATTTAAAAAAGAGAAGTAAAGATGTTAGTTTTCGCTTTGCCGGAGCTTGGATAATTCTTATACTGAATTTCGAACCTACATTGATGTCTCATAACATATATTTATTTATTTATTATTGCTATGAAATGTGACACTACGACCGTCGGGTTTATTGTGCCCCATATAACATATGTACAATGACAACAAGTCTTTCTTAGTCTAAGAAAAAAATGTTCTAAAATCTTCGGTTTATTTGCGGATTACCGATATCTAAATCTAAACTGATCATTTTTAATACATTGATTGCATTCTCAAATTATACTTACATAAGTTCCATATATAAAATATACACCAAAAATAAATAGTTTATCACACTAAAAACATGTGTTGGAATCGGTAGTGTATATAGCAGCTATATAGAAGTCTGAACCGATATAACTAATATTTTGTACATATTCTTACATATACATATGTATACATTTTGTTTCATGTTTTGTTTGAATATCTTCTCTGAAAACAGCGATCAGTCTTATTCAATAATTCATTTATATAATATAGCTAGGAAATCGAATGGCTTAATTTTGGGGTAATTCAACCTATGGGAATGCATTTTATAAATTATGCTGAAGTTCCAAATTTAAAATATGAACATTAAAAAGTAAAAGAGTCATTCTAACAAAAACATGTTTTGTGTCTTATCTCGCAGTTTACATAGCAGATAAATTTAAATCTGAACCGAAATGAAAAAAATATAGCTAGATTTTGTAACAGATTTTATTTAAATATCTTTAACAAGTGAGAGAACAGCTTTGGGCATAACAGACAGACGGACAGACGGAAAGGGCCAAATGAACTTAATAAACTTAATTTAACTGCTTAATTAAATATATTATATATACGGAAGAGTGGATCAAGGGAAAAGATCTTAAGCCTCTTAAGCAACAGAATTTAGCGATAATAAACGCTATGCAATTCTGTTTAATTTTTTGTGTTTACAATTTATTACTAATACTAATTAAAAATTTTGATAAAATTAAACAATGCACAAGTTTATCAATATCTATGGAGAAAGAAATAATATAAAAACTAGCTTTAGTTATCCTATATACTGGCAAACAGTCAGGCAGCCATCAAAGCTTTTTGAACAGTTCACATATCACCTTCAAATGTAGGCGGCTTATTAACTTATTAAATAGTAGTTCCCAGATAACACTAGAGAATAAGCACACTAGCGAGACTTGATACTTCTTTGTTGGAACCTTCCATCTCAATTCTTACTTCTATTACTTACAGACGAAAACTCACAGATAATCACTCTTTATAACAAGCAAATAGAAGTTGACTTATTTTTCTTTACAAGTCAGATCTAAAGTGACATTGCTTACAAACTCCACCTATTGGAGTGTCTAATATACATTGTGACCGAAAGGTTTTCGGAAATTCTCATTTAAAATTCGCGCGCTGTATATTTTTCGATATTTTAAGTTTATGTAGTTTGGCAGCACTGTCCTTAATTACTATGCCAAAAATGAGCGCGATCTGTCAGACAGTTCGTTTACGGCAGCTGTTGAAACCAGTTCACCTCAGTAGTGCGTTGCGAAAAAAACAATGGAAAAAAATATTGAACAAAGAGTTTGCATCAAATTTTGTTTTTCGAACGAAATTTCGTGTGCAGAATCGTTGCGAATGCTACAAAAGGCTTATGGGGAATCAGTTTTATCGAAAACTCAAGTTTATGAGTGGTACAAAGCCTTTCAGGACTGTCGTACGACCGTCGAAGACATGCCGCGTTCTGGACGACCTTCGACCTCTACCACCGACGAAAACATTGAAAAGGCAAAGGAAATCGTGTTCAAAAATCCTCATGTGAGTGTTAGAGAGATAGCACGAGAGCTAGGCATCGGTCGTGAGATGGCTCGTTTGATTTTGGTGGACAATTTGTGTATGCGACGTGTCAACGCCCGGCTTGTTCCGATTCACCTCAATTTGTTCAACATTATCAACGATTTTAAGGCCAAACATTCAATAAATACCATCGAACAGCCACCGTATTCACCTGATCTTGCACCGTGTGACTTTTTCCTGTTTCCCAACCTCAAATTACCACTCAGAGGAACGCGTTTTGAATCCATAGAAGACGTAAAACAGAATTCGCAGAGGGAACTCAAAGCCATACCGGAAAGCGCCTATAAAAAATGTTTTGATGATTGGAAGAAAACGTTGGCATTTGTGTATCGCTTCTAATGAGCATATTTTGAAGGAGATAAAATAAATATTGATGAAGGTTAAGAATTTTGCGTTTTATTTAAAATTTCCCGAAAACTTTTCGGTCACAATGTAATACACATTTTTGTACAAAACTAAATTTTTGCACTTAATGGATCCAGATTGGGTGTGCCTTGTCAAAACTCTTGTAAATCATGTTTACCAGCGCTTGTGAAAGATACACCAGAACACCTATTTGATTCATGTTTAAGCTTATCTAAATGTAGGCTTGAACGTTGTTCTCTCAACGATGTTTCCAATTCTAGAATTAACCAGCGACTTGCATTTATCAATGTATTCGGCTCGTTCTCATATGCCTAACCTTCAACGCATACTAACGAAGTATTTGGAATCAAAACGGTTTTTTAGACTTGCTGTGAAAGATTAAGTCTTCCTTTTGTTTTACCTTCAAATGTATCTGGTACTAATATACCCAACTATCTATCCATAATTACGAAGAATGTGGAATCGGAACGGCTTCCTTACCTAATTGAGGAGGACTTAATATTTCTTCCACTTTACCTACCTACTTACCAGGTTTTAGTTTTTGACTAAATAGTGTATTTATATATACTCTTGAAAATAGCACTAATATATATATTATTTACTATACAATTCCTGTAGAAATTTCTTGAATTGTTATTGAATTGATTTTAAAATCCATGCAGTAGACTTTAAAAATACTTAGTACCCACTTTTTGGTACAATTTTCTACCTATTTTTGTAAAAAATTTAAAGAACTGTACAAAAACTAGTACAATAAATATTCTCTAGTATATCCACCTCCTTTTAAATAATCTTTTAACTGTTATTATAATTATTTAAGTGAAATGTGAAAAAACTTCGATAGAAAATATTTTCATGTATATATCCTCATACCCCTTGGCACAATGTTGGTTACACCCCTGATATAAACTGCATTATTATATAAATTTAAAAATTTATTTTAATGTGGTACTAATGTATATTTGAGAAACGTCAGCTGAATGAATAATTTGTTATAAATTGAATTATATAAATATAAAAGATATATGCATATTTTTCAGTTTTTAATACAAATTATAAAAATCACCCGTCGAAAGGATAAAGTAAAAAAACTGAAATGTTGACAGTATAAGTCCAGAAACATTCAATAAAAAATTATAATTTCATATTTAAATTTTTTAAATAATTTTAATTGTTGACAGAAGCCTTACACATTATAAATAAACAGTCAAAAAAAAAAATTAATTTAAAAAAAATCATAAATAAATATTTTTAAAATATATCAATCGAATGTAACTATTGCTAGGAAGATTACAACAAACCAACTTTTAAAAAATTGACGCAGTATTAAAAACACTTATTCACTTAAATAACATATTAATTTTATACAATATGTGTTTATTGTATATTTTTTGCAAATTTTTCGAATTCATTATTAAAAAATTTCATTAAATTAATCTAACAGAATAAGTTTTGATATATGTACGAGTATATGCAGGCATGTGTATAAATATTTACACACAATTGCCCTTATGTTTCCGTGGTTCCATGATGTATGATGACCTTGTTTCAAACCGAAAACCAAGCATCAAAAACAACTTTATGTTATATATTTAAGAGACTTATAATTTTGAAAAAAAAAAAAAAGTTATAATAATAATTTTTTTGTTTTTGTAAAAAAGAAACTTTTATGATTTTTGCAAAAACATATTCGCATATGCAAAATTATTTCTAAAAGCCTTATCAGTTGAGTGAATTTATGATTTGCAAAACATTTCCGGTAGAACTACGCTTAACAATCAACTTTGATTTGCATTAGAGAGCACGCATTAAAAACTTAAAAATATATTATAATTCTTTTACAAAATGTAAAACAACAGCAATAAAAAATACATTTAATTTACAGATTAAAGTTGAAATGCGTTTCAAAAAAAAAAACAAAAACAAACTACACAGTATGTGATACAATATTATTAAATTTCAATTTCGCTTTTGCATTGAAATTCAAATATATTGGAAATATAATGTGTGATTATGTATCTATAGTCCAAGATAGACATACTAGCCAACATTAGAATGAAATAATGCACTATAAATATTGGGAATACCAGAGGCCCTTAACATATTTGAGCTATTTGCCAATCACACCTCATATTTTCAACTCGGTAATTATTTATTCAAATTATGTGCAAGCAATTTTAGTTCTCAATACATTATTTCGAATATCTTACATTTTTCGGAAATTTAATTTCACGATTTACGTATTTTCCCGGCGATGAAGCATTAAACACATTTTCCACATGCAACAATTGCGCCGAGTTCGTTGTGTTGCCCCATGTGCTGGATACGGCATACGCAGTTGCGGCTATGCAAACCACAATCGAGAAGCAAATTACACTGAAATTGTTCATTTTGTCTAAGTTTCAAATAATTATAAACTATTTTTAGAATATGACAATATATTGTTTATATTTATTTAAACTTATACGTTTGTATACTCGCGTATGTTAATTTATATATATATATATATATATTCGATTCTCGGTTGTCGGTTCTTGGTTCTTGAGTCTTCGCTCTCCCGGCAGCGTTATCAATTTAGTGTCAAAATTTTAATATACAACAATACAAGATTATTTAATTAATTTTATTATAATTATTTTTTTTTTTTTTTTTTGAATTATTAATTATTAAGATGAATAAAATCTGACTTAAGTGACGCGATTCACTTAAATTGAAAATAAATATATATAGAACGCGTTTTAATTCAAGTCTGTTTTTATCAAGTGCGAGATTAAAACTAAAGTTATTTGCTAAATGTAGCAAATTCTGTAATTTTTGTAGCAAATTCTTTACTCTGGTATTTGCGCTGATTTGAAACAATTTTTGCTCACATTTAATGTACTCACTTAAAATTACACAGAAAAAATTAAAAGAAACTTGATTAACTAAATTTTAAAACTTAAAACTTTATAAGCTTATAAATACAATGGAACATGAAAAAATTATGAAATTGTCAAATAATAATTCAATTATAAATAAATAATAATTAGTGGAATTAATATTTATTAAATACGAAGTCGTTGGCGAAGAATGCCCTTCCTTACAGCTCACAACAATTTGTCACAATTGTAAATGCAATTTGTAAACTGAGAGAAAGATGAGTGTTAGGATCATAACACTCCGAAATTAGTCCTCAATAAGAAATATTTAAATTTATATGCGAAAAGTTGAATATCATCCATACAGTCAGTTTCTATCAAAAAATATCAACTATGGTTGTAATATTCTCCCACTTTATTCAAAGGAACTCCTAGTTATATGGGACTTAACATAACCGGGTTGTCATTAAATTCATTACTTTTAATCTACATATTATCATCAACATAAATGATATTTTTGTTTCACTTCTTTTTATTTTTATTTCCTCAAGTGCATTCCAAAACAGAAAAAATAGTATATCTCCAGAAAAATTAATTTTTAAACTGTTTATGAAAGGTCGTGAAAGAACGTTGTGTTTTCATATTGCTGTTGTTATTTTACAAAGCAGTTATAATATTAATTTTTAATTTTTTTGTTTAATTTTTTTTTTTTTATATAAAAATAAAGATTTAACGTAAGCCTGTATTTAGATGTACAACTTTTTAGGGCGAGTATGCACTGATAACTTATTGCCTTCCTTATGTAGAATGTGAAGGCGTATACTATCTAAAACTCTGATGCTGTCAATGAAAGAATCTTCTTCTACTTATGCACAATACAGACTGATACTCTTGGTGTACTGTCAGGGGGTTACAATACGAAACATACTTATAATTTTTATGGGTCACATTTCTTATAACGCATTTTTTTACTGTGATGATGCACTCGAATGCCATTAGTACTTAATGACACTAGCTTTTTTGTATTTATATAATATATGTAAATAGTTAAGTTACTAATAAAACATTATTTCATACATCTAAATAATTGTTTGGATATTAACTAACAGAAGACTTAATATGGTTTTTGAGAGTATAAAATAACCATTTCTCTCCAAATTCTACGACCCTATACTTAAAGTACCATATGTAGTGAACAAACAGAATTATTTTTTGTTGATTATTTACAAAAATATTTAATATGTTGTTATATACTATCAATCAATGTAATAAATGTGTAACATAAAAAACATATATGCTACTGAATTACATTCAGATCACTTCAGATTTAAAAGCAGTTGCCATAAAAACTGTTACATGATATATAAGAATATATTATACATATATTTACGTTATTAACATTGAGTTAATAGTAGTTACTACTTTTATTATTATATTTTTATTATTTTATTATAATTCTTAAAATTTGAATCGATGTGTAAAAATTCAATAAAAACAGCAAATAACTTTCTCCGTAATCCATTATTTAGTAAGATTTACTATAAATATAAATATATAAATATAAAATATTCCTAAATTACTAATTATCAGTATCATATTTTTTCTCATATATTTTTGTATTTTATTAACAATACCAATTCTGTAAATATAAATTTTTAAGGCAAAAATATAATAACTTAAAAATTTTCATCAGTGTATTTATAAAAAAGAAATCAATTCTCTAAATTCTGTTTATTTTAATGAAATCTTAATTCATGATTCTCAATTACATATTGTTTGCTATATGTTATCAGCAAATTTATAATTTCTTATGAAAAACCTCACAACATGTCTCAGGGAGTCATTCTATATTATATCAAATCTGCGAAATTTGTCTCAATTTCGCTTTTAAACGCGACTAAGCTTCCAGAACTATGACTTGACTCCAAACCATATGTTAATACATTTAATATTAGTTATTAACAAAAACATACGTACACATGTAAATATCAGTTAATCAAATAAATTGATAGATTGATTTGACTATAAACCTCAACTTCCATTTGAAAATAAAAACCATGAATGATATTATTTTACCTCTGATAATTGAAAAAAAACCAAAATATATCACTCATATATAAACCAAAAAAAAAAAAAGATTGCATTTCCCATTTGTGTTGATAAGAAAAAAATCACCGCCACTGATTAAACAAAATTAATAAAAAAATGTATTAGTGTATTAAGTTATTAATTAAAACAAATAATCAAATACACAGTGGCGTGCTGTACTTCGCATAGATAGCAGTATTTCTTATATGTATGTACGCATTTATCTACTGTGTATATATAAGACTCAAAATTAAATAATTAGTTAACTATTTTCAAATTTAGTTTAAGGTTTAATGACATTATCTACAATATCTACTTAAGTAGTTTTATTACATTAAGTTTTGTAATTTTATCAGACAGTGAACTTTTCATATAACACTTATATAAAATATACTGTAAGAATATATATGTATATGGATATATAAAAAAAAAAGTATAATCAACATTTTTATAAATTTTATAGATAAACATATATGGTACTTCTTATATTTTATTTAATTACACAAAACCGTGCAAATTTCTAATGACTCATTTAGGAATATTAAATCGTATGTATATATTTCTTGTTCTGGAAAATCTCAAGTGTCTTAGGAAGTGTTTATTTCAAAGAGGAAGTCTACTTATCATGAATTTTATTGCTATCACATAATCATTTAAAACTGAAATTTGCAAAAAACAAAATGAATAAATAATTATTTATCTTATCAGAAGTATAATGCACATATAAGATTATTTGGAGCTGTTAGCCGCCGGCGCACTTTTAAAAGTGCCAAAACAGGTGGTTTACAGTTTCGGGAGCTTACAAAATATTAATCAAAACAATTGGTGTGATAACAAAGATAAGACAATTCATAACGAAATATTAAATCAAACTAAAAATAGAAAAAAATAAGAGATTTTTTATAAAGTAATATAAAATTTTATTAAGAATTTTAATTAAGTGCCTGATTGCAATACACTGCTTTGATATGATATTGATTGTATATTTGCACTACACCTATATATAACGTTTTGAAACACTTCAGTATATCACAGTATTTTGTGGAAATTTAAAGGTAGCAGTTAACCAAATCGAACTAACAAAATGAAATTTCTTTTGAGCGTACTTTTCGTGATCACATTGGCAGCATTCACCCAGAGTATCAACAGTACTTGGGGCACACGAAACAGCACCGACATTCTACTCTTACGCGAAAATGTAGTCCGCACACCACTCGTAAACAGCTATCAAGCCGTTACAGTAGATTTCCCAAAATCCGTAAGTGAATTTTTTAAACATAACCTTATTTTTACATGATGTAAACAACTTTATTTAACTTCTTAGGGTCAAACCAACACTAGGACTATTACTGCTGTTTATGTGTTGGATCGTTTCACAAATAGCTCTGGTGCTACCGGTTCTTTGTGGTCAGGTGGTCCAGGTTATCGTTTCGCAACTGTCAACCTAAAAAGTCAAACTAGCCGAGGTATCAACTCCACCGTTGAAATTTATGGCAAATAAAGGATCAAGTGAATAATTTTGTGCGAAAGACACGAAAATGTATTAAATAAATTTAATTTATTGACTTATGAAAAAGAATAATAAATTGAATAATTATACAAAAACTCGTAAGAAGTAATAGGAAATAGCAAAATAAAAATTTTTTTAAGAAACTTTGACTGACTTGTGTTGATTTTCATGAAATAGACTTTAAATAATTTTTTATGGAGTAATAATATTTGAATGAATACATCCACTTGGTTGTTCTGACATAAATGCAAAAAACTAATAAATTCAACTGTTTTTTTTGAAAATGAAAACTAAATGTCAGGAAGCAATACTTTATAATATACAGATTTATTTGTTAATAAGAAGATATTCTAATAGTATTTCATTAGACAAGCAATATTTGAAATAAAAATATTTTAAAAGGGGCTCAGGACAAAGGGCAATCCTCGAAGTGATTAAAATTGGAAAGTAGCGATACAATTTCAGAAGGCTACTTACTGTTATCAGATAATTCGTAAGTGCTCACACATAAAAAATAAATGTCTATATGATCTGAAACAACTATTAAGCTTTTATTTCTAGCTAAAAAATCTGGAAATGGGATAAAAGAATTTTTGATTTATTAGCTGCATACCACAACATTCCGACTCTATTGAATTACCAAACTAAGTAACAAACTTAAACTGCAAAAATAAGATTAGAAGAATATATATATATAAAATTTCATTACGCAGTACTATATAAAGTCAAGTATATTACCATAAAATATAACCTCAAGACTAAAAAACTGGGAAAAAATAACTCTGGGAATAGCACCAATAACGTAGTTTTGTTTGTTTTATTTTGTTTAATTTTAAAATTTGGATTAGTGACATAACAGCCGAAGACTTACATGAACTTAATAAAATATAAGGCTCTAATCTCTTTCTAAGTGATCAGGTATGTATATACAACCAGCGATGTTGCTGCAGACTGGCAACTGAAGCGATTTCTATACAGACTTTTAAAGTAGATAAGAGGCGCCTTAGTAATCTCGCCCAATGTGTTCATATTACTAAAGTTGCACAGGTTGTGATTATTAAGAAACGGATCCAGTTTCTCTAGCGGGCACTTTTAAATAAAAGAGGTCTGTAATGGTTTTTATATCAATAACTTCAATTTCATGTAATTGTATTTGTGTACGTTAAAGGGGGAGCTTTATGCACCCAAACCAAGTTTAACAGTATTAACGACCCATTGTGATGTCACGAGTTAATGTTCTTTATATGCTAGACCAATAAGACTACTAAAAACATTATAAAGACCGAAGTTGTCAGAGCACAGACAACGCTGAAAAAGTATAAGTCTTCGAGTGAATTAAATTTATGACAAACTTATGTTCATAAACTTTAATTTTTAACCAGAGAATAAGAAAATGATATCGGAATATTTTTATTCTGCTATTTATTAACAAAAAGCACTGGTACATAAGGTGTAACACAATTTGCTCCATCTATGCAGATACATCACCACTGCAACAGTTATGTTTAGCTTAGGTGATTTTTTTCGAGTATAGACAATAGACAATAATTGCCAATGGTATTCCATTGATTTTTTAACTAATAATAGTACAGAGATATATATAGTATGCCTTCCAGAAATAACACATAAACCAGGCATTCGTTTGGGAATTATTATCTGTAACTTTTAAATCATCTGATTTATTTTTAACTCTAGATTAATCTTCAGATTTTTTTTTTTTTTGTTCAAAAAAGAGTAACAAAAATTGTGGTGTTTTTATTTCTGCTATAGTAGAATATTTCTTGAATTTATATAAAAATTTTTGCATATATGCAATGGAACATTTTTAAATTTATAACAATCTGCTTGCAAAGTTATATCAAATTTCATTAAAATATTATTAATTCTGCGTAAGTTAATTTAGATGTAGATTCGGGTCTGTAGCAGATTTCACGTGTCAGTTTATGACTATTGTCATAAGTTATGACTATGACTATTCTCTGAAGAAGTCACCTCTGATTTAGCAAAAGTCTTTTAGTAATACATATATTTTCTTCTGTGTATATTTTTAAAACACAATTACACAAGCTTTTATGCTGGTGATAATTCTTCATTCAAAAGTGTATCTCATATTGTGATTTATGTAGCAAAATTTTTACATTAACAGAGAGACAAAAATTTCATTTAGTTCCATATAAAAAATTCAAAACAATTTGTATTTTAAATTTATTTAACTATTTCATTTTGTAAATATCAATACTCGTATATTATTTTATAACAGCTGAAATAATGTACATCAACTATTTTTATTAGCTCTAAATTCACTTTTATGATCCACAAGTGCAACTATAAACCTATAGTAAAACATTTTACAACTTTCCCCTAAATTAATTTAAAAATCTTTTAAACTATTAAAATGATTTCAAATTTGGAAATCTAAATAACTATGTTGAATCTAAATCTGTTTTATGATGTTAAATACAAAAATCGTTCCATTTATGACTTTTTAATGTGACACATTTTATGCGCAGATCTGTACAAACATAAAACATTCAATTAATTTGAAGTAAACAAATTGTTTACAAACCAAAAACCCGCGTTTAACCAGCACGTGATTAATTTAAGTTGAAGTCTGTTTATCTGTTGGTCTATTTGTCTATTTGTCTACTTGTCAGTTTGTTTGTTGGCTAGTTTGTTTGTTTGTTTGATTGTTTGTTAAAGCTATATTTATGTTTTTAACCAAACATAAAGTTGTAAAAAATGTTGCTAAGGCATAAAGTAAATAAGTTTTAAATACATAAAATTGTACTTAAAAGAAATTAATAGGGTAACAATCGGTAAAAGCACCTAAAACATGAGCAACAGCACGTAAAACAGCAGTGAACAAATTTTTATATTCAACAAATGGAGCCACACACGGCGAACTTGTACGCACATTCATTTACAAATGTAACAAACGATATCTCAATAGATCAAATTCAGTTTTTAAAAAATACTATTATTTTTGAATTTTAAAACAAAACTTAACACAAAATAGCCATACACTTGGTAGTCAAAATAAGCGATGCATGTATCTATAGTAAGCATCCACTGTAAGGCACAATCTTCATGGTTAGAAGGGATATACTATATAATTAGCACAAACCGTACACATGCATACATTATCCTTCGCAGCGATTAGTTCACAATATAGTGATCCGAATGATCACTATGATTAACAGATTATTCTTCTTATCAGATACAAATGATGACTTTTTCTGTTATGACTCCTTTTCATTTCAATAGCCTGGTCATATTGATTTTTCTTTTGCCGTTTATTGAGTTATCCAGTTTTTCCAACTTGAACAATTCCAGCAAACGGGTGTTTCAAACACTTTTACTGAAACTATAAAACGTAATTTTCGCTGACATACATTCAAAGTCTCCGATATGAACATCTCACCCAAGGCGACTAGCTGACAATTCAGTTTTGCACAAGCGCAAACTACCGAATATAATACGGCTCTTACGTAGACTACAGTTAATTTCTAAAAATGGTTAACTGTTAATAATTCATAACAAATATATTAAATCTTAACATGGCGAAAGATAAGCACTTACTGAAAAGATAAAAAGAAAGAGATGAGTTTCCTCCTCTTCCGTAAAACCACAGCCATGAGAAAAAAAATTCCGGGGATAACCAAATCGCATTACATATCTCTCTAATATATGTACATCGACCTGTCAACACCAATAACGTAGTGCTAAGTAGGTTTCGCTTAAGTTGCAACAGCTGGTTGATATGTTTCTAGTGTAATATTGACTAAGTCTTATATTCCAACAAAAATCTTTATTCACCCAATGATTTTTAAGCTATCGCTAGGTATTTCTCTTTAATGGTCAGCTTAGATGTTGCGGGTGAGACACCAATATCCGAAGAGTGAATTCTATTCCGACAAAAATCTTTATTCACCCAGTGTTATTCAGTGTTCAATAATTTGTTTGTATCGCATGGTTTACTATTATAGTCCATTCATTTTAATTGGTTTTGTGCTTACAAATGTAAAGTCAAATTACCATGGAACAGAAAACAACATCATTGTTGTTACAAAAATATGTTTGATTTTTCTAAACACTGTTTTAGCAATTGTACTTTACTTGATATTCTTCAGTGAATCTCTTCTCGACGAGAATTGAACTCAATTATAATGTACTTCTATCATACAGTGAAAAAATGAATAAAATAAAATATTTTGTATGACAATAATTAACAACAACAACAATCGAATATTAATTGACGAATAAAAGTACCTATAACCTTGAAAACTTTCTATAGAAAATCTCTTTAGAAACATTTTATAGTGTTTCTAAGTAAATTTAGTAAAATTTTCTTAATATTTAGTAAAATATACTACATATCTAGAAAGTTTACAACAAATAAATCATAAAGTCAGTGGCTATCAAAATCTATAAATAAATTTATTATTCATATACATAGCTTTTGAGTATAGCTTAAATTAATTAAGAAGAAAAATCGTTGCTAATTTATAAAAGCTTAATGTGCAAATAATTAATCCTGTATAGTTAATTTCCGAACGAATTAAATTATGTTTTAAATGATAATTGAAAATGTGCTATAAAATTTAATGAAACTTAAGTTATTAACTCGAAAATCCGCATATAATCTTTAATTAAAATTATATTGTACATATTTTCAATACTTAAAGTATTAATGCTTAAGCTACAATACTCATATCTGGCAAAAGCATGTCGGGTTCATAATCAGCAAAATCATTTTCGAAGTGAAATGAACATGAGACTTATCAATCAAGGCAATTATGCATAAAATTTTAATGAATGTTGCAGACGCCATTAAATCACAAAAAGAACTCGAATTTTTTATTTAATCAAAAGAAATAATATAATGAAGCACAAATAAACTATACAAAATGTGAACACGTTTAACATTTCTCCATTGAAATGAGAAGCATGAAATGAACCCATGGATTTACTCAATTCCGAAGCATCAAATTAGTTGACACTCATGTTAAATGCGTCTCGGTACAAAGTTATGTTAATTAATGCTAATTGTGCCCAAGTCGTTAAGTGCGTTGAAATGTGCTGAAGTTCGAAGACCATCGCATTTGAACAGTGAAAATATATGAGATATGTCTTGTCTTACTTGAATTCTTCACAAAATGAGTAATGACACCTGAAAACACTATTCTGTGGCAAAGAAGAAAAATGAAGATACTTAAAGTTTAATTTTACAAAAACAAGTTTTTCTAAAATTGAACGTTTGAAAATTAAATAAATTAACAAAATGGAAAATTAACATTAAATTTATGGACTTCATTCAGTTCAATAGACGATAAAGTAACCACATCAACATTCGAATCTGCTTAACTAATTTTAACCTCTTAATATTTTGAATTTAATGTAAGTGCACAAACAATGCATCATTTTCCGATAATCCCATTTAAAAAATTAATCTTTATGCTCATTCCATTTAAATACACCCACTGACGCACTGGTAAGTCATTAAAGTTAACCAAAATAATGTGGCGATACCATTGTGTTGCATGATTTCCTATAATTTAGCAAAAACTTCCTTCAGCGTTCATTATGCTGCCGCCTCCACTGTGTGCAGGCAGCTTAATCGCCTTATTTCAACATTTTTCAATCTCACCTCAGCATCACGCGCATCAATGTTTCATTGATTGATTCACAATTTGCTGGCAACACTACAGCAACACTACAGCAACAATAGAGCAACAATAGCAATAGCAAAAGCGCAACAACACTTATTGTTGATGTTGCTATTATTGTTATTGTTATTTTTGTTGTTGCTATTGTTGTTGTAGTTTTTTTGTTTTTTTGTTTATGCAAAATAGAATGAAGTTAAATTAAATTTGATTATTGACTATTAAAAAGCAAAAAGAGAGAAATTGTTGCACGAAATGTTGCACTTAAGGAGATTTATTTGTGTTGATAGTGCATAAAAACTCAGTTCAGTTTATGTTGCACTATTAACGTGGCTTTGATTCTTGGGAAACCATTCCTGGTATTTCGATACCTGGGTTGGTTGCTTTGATTGCATTTTAAAATAATGTACTCAAATATCAAACGATCTGATATAAAAAAAAACACACTCTATGACTGTTTTTTGGCATTTGTGTAAACAATGCAGTATTGGTTTTTACGTGAAATACTAGTCATTTCGACAAAAAATAACAATCGATTTGTATCATTTAAGTACCTGGTATAAACTGAATGGCTGAAATTGGTTTTAAACTGTTTGTTTTTTTTTTTTTGCATTCATAATGCAATATGCTGAGCTTTTTTATTTAAAATATAGCTTCATTAAATAATGCTGGAATGTGAACATTTAAATTAAATATTTAAAATAAATTTTACATATGAAATCTGTTTTGAAATATATTTACAATAAAGAATTAAAAATAAAAGACTTAAAAAGAAAAAAAAATTATAAGCTTAATTCTAATAGAAAGTATCTTACTGTTAACAGAAAGTATCTTACTGTTAAATACGTCACATACGTCACAAACACAAAGACGTACAAAAAATTTGTACGATAAATCTTATTAGGACTAGTCAAAAGTAATTGTTTATATATAAATTAAATTGATTTTTGTTATTTAAATACAAATAAAATTTAGAAATAAGAGTTAGACGATATAGTAAATTACTTACTAATAGAACTTAACTTCCAGTTTTTATTTTATATACACATAAAATTACAATAAGATCTGACTTATGTAAATAATACCACTAATATTTATTCTTTTATTATTTTATTTATATATATATTAAAAAATTTGAACCAATTTAAACTCTTTTCTTTTATTTATAATAGAACATGTTTAAAATTATTATAATAGGGCTATTTTAATGCTCGTTCTACGAATGGTACCAAAAACGTTTATATACCTGCTTCATAAGATTATATATATAAAAAAAAAAAATAGAAGTATGTCGCAGATTCTGTAACAGCTTTTACTATTAATAGATACTATATATATACAAATGTATACTTTTTGTAATAAACGTACTTATATATACTTTTATTTATTAAATGATAATGTATATAAGGTTCGGAAAAGTTAAGATACAGTACTTTCCTCATTATAAAAGTTAAGATACAGTACTTTCCTTATTATAAAAATGTATCAAATAATATAAAGAATTGATGAATAGTAACCCAAATAGTGAATACTACATATTGCATTGCTCTATAATTCCAGGAATGATAGAATGAATAAATGAAAAACATATAAGGCTTGAATAAAAGTAAGGAGAATTTTAAAATGTGAGATAAGAAATGACAAAATGAAAGTGAAAGCATTAAAAAAATAATACCCGGAAAATGCATGTAATTCTTGGATTTATAATTTTAAAATTAATTATTAATTTTTAAGAATCTCGTTGAACTATTTATAGGCAATTTATAATATAATGTTTCCTTTTATGTTTCCTGTTATAATGTTTCCTTTTTCTGGATTGGGAAACAACACGCAGAAATAGAATACATTATCTAAATATTAAACAATGAATAAATGTAAGTGCCTAATATCTAAAATGATATATGTTACCTTTAAAGCAAATTATATATCGAACTTAATAACTTAAATATATTATTATATATTTGTGTACAAACTACATTATTAATTACAAGCATAATAAATTCGTTACGAACTATTTTCCACTTAAATTCAAAAACCCAATGGAAAACTAAATAAAATTAATAGTATTAAAATCTATCTATATCGTGAATACTAAATTTGGTTTGACAGAAAATTAAATGCTTAGCATTATCGCTTCTCCAAATGTGATTTTACTAAAACACATTACCTTATTTCGAAAGAAAACATAACTCATTACCATACACGCAACCTTTTCGATGATACCCCTTCATACCAGTATTTTAAACTGGTGTTTAAGTATTCGAATTATTGAATATATTTTATTAGTAGCCCAAATATTTAAAAAACCTTTTACATACATTAAAGAAATGCAATTAAAAACACTTTTAGATTAAGATTTCCTAATGAAAGAAGACAGAAAATGCGTGTAGAGGTATTCATTAAAACGATCTTATCAGATTTCAGTTTTATTGAGTTGAACCTTTTTATGAGGTTTCATATGATATTTATGTTAATCACAACCATAATGTATAAATAATGATGTATAATAATTTTTAAGTAAATATTGCTAAAATTTGTTAATTTATTTGTAATGTAATCTTTTGAAAATTAAGTTTTCCACTTAAGAGTCATAGAGAAATTTTAACTTTTCTTTTCAAATGATATAAATTAACTATGATTATTAGAAAAAATATTTTTATTTAATATCTCTATTACAAATAAATAATTATCTAAACGGCAGTCAAAACTTAACTAATTTAGTTTTGCTAGCTAATGAAAATATTTAAAAAAATGTTTTCAAACATAAGATAATAATATTAAAACTTTCGAAGAAACTATATTTATTATAATTTAACTAAATATTGTAAAGATGGCATATGTTTCTACTAACGGAAATAAAATATCAGTTTCATTTTTATCTATTAAAAGTTTACTATATTTTTTTAGCTATAACACTAGTATAATTAAAAGCACTGCAAATAATTTATCTAACTAAAACAAACATGATAAGAAAATTTAATTAATAAAGTTATTCATCAAATAACTTATAACTTAAATTAAGTTTTCAAAAGTGTTCTACAGATAATAAAGAAATTCTATTTAATATAGTAAATTTCAGTAGACAAAAATAATAATAAATTGCAAAATCAGTTTTGACTATATTTTTAGTTAATATTTTTTTTTTGCTTAGTAGCTTTTCTTAATGAAATGAACTATAATATACTCATCTCATTGAATTAATATGTCATTGCTAAAATAAGTATATAATTTACTTTTAAAGCAATAATAATAATATGCATTTTTGTGGAGATATTTGTGTACAAATAATAGAGTTGTAGACATGTTCCTTAAATATCGTATTTAGGCAAATAAGACCTAAGGTTATGTTCACATTGTCTCATTAAACTCGTTTAACGCTTTGTACTGAAAGAAGTCAGTGTTCAGACTTACAAAATGAGTTTAAAGATTAGCTATGGTGTGTTTATAATTTATTTAAGTACACATATTGGTTACAAGATCAACAGAGCGGATTCAATGACAGAATTTACATCTACATTTTGTCTATCTGAATACGACTTTTCCTTAAAACAGTTTAAACAAGCTAAATATTTCAGCCTGAACATAGTTTGAAGCCTTAATTAACTATGCAAAATATTTAGTTATTTAAATAAGTAATAAAAGTTCTTTAATTATTTAATAAATATTTTATTAATTCAAAATCTGTTTATATTTTAAAAAGATTTCAAATAATTAAAAGTAATTTCTCACACACCTTATAATTTAAACAAAATTTATTTCAAATTATTTTACTGAAAACATGCAATTAGGCCGCCCGACTGTCTAGAGCATATTATTTTAAAATAAATTATCAACTGTAAATTATTCTTAGCAAAATGTCTGAAAACAAATTATAATTAATGAAAATATCTTCGCACGTCAGTTGAACATCAGTGTAGTACGGCACGGTTCATACATTACATATGTATATGCATATGTACAATGTACATACAAATTTAGATACTAGAATAGCCCACAATTATGTGTTTATGATCAAAGCAAGCACACAAGTGAAATATAAACAAAAAGTTGTCGGTTAACGTCAGTAGTACTATTTGATCATCAGACTGACTGCCAATTACGCACTATCTTCTAACGAATCCTGTAGAAAAATTCCAAATGACGAGAAACTGCAGACGTGCATTTAAGTGTGATAACCCAGCAGGAAAAAGTAAGTACATATAGTACACAATTTTAATATTAACTCTTTAATACAATAAAATATTAATGATATTCACGATCTAGAATGAAAATCTGAGTAACTGATTGATATTCAGATGTCTGAGTTGGTGAATCAGCACCTTTACTCTATTTTATCTGTGGACAATTTTAAGTCACACTAAATACGGGGCTTTACGGGGCTTTATAATATGATGGATCTGATATCTTTGTACCTGCCTGTGTTTATCAAATTTCGCTGTATTTTTAGGATGCTGAGAGTTGGATTATTGTGACTGTCAATTGTATTGAATAGTTTCAGAGCACGATCTTTAATGTATTTTTCAACTGAATCGACTCTCAGATCTCTGTGGATATCAGCTCCTCTTACATACCATGGGGCGTTAACCAGTTTTCTTAAGGCAATATTTTGCCCTCTTTGTAGAATTTTTAAAGTTGAGCTTGGCGCTTGGCAAAACGCTATACTGCCATAGAGTAGTCCTGGTTTAATAATTTGCTTAAATATGCTAACTCTATTCTTTATGTTGAGCTTTTTGCTGCTGATGAGCGGGTGAAGAGAGTGTAATATTCGGGCAGCTTGAGCTCGTTTGGACTTGAAATGTGCTTTCCAGGAGTGCTTGTTATCAAAGGTTATGCCTAGGTATTTGAGAGTATCGGCCCATTCTATTTCTTGTTCTTCTACCTTTAATTTTCTGGGCTGAGTAACTGAATAAGATAGTAAAAGTACAAAGAGGTAACAGCATGAATTGTGTTACTACCACTTTGTACTGTTACTATATCACTCGATTACTCAGTTACCTACTAGATATCGTGAATACGGTTATTTAATCAATAGTTCATGTTTTAAGAAATCATTTATTTGTGGTAAGGATTTTATATATATATTATTATTTATTTATGTACTATTAATACTCGTTTGCAGAGAGTAGACATAATATCCACTTACACTGGGCTACTTTAAATAAATATTGACATGTTTTCTTTTTACAAGAATCTAGAATCATAACAAATATCTTTTAACAACCGCCACACTTTATTTCAATCAATACTTATTGTATATTTTACTACAACCACTCAAAGATATTTTATTTTATTTTTTTAGTTAATTTAATTCTACTTCTGGTTGTGTAATTTCCTTTCGTCTATTATCACTAAATACGAGCACGCATATATGTATGTATGTAAAATGATAAATTACACTAACTCGAATAAAGATCATTATGATCTGTTTAGCTCCATGCACATTCTGCAATGTCTATTTTCAATTTCAGAAAAGTGCAGTATGTGCACTTCACGCTTTGATTGAATGCCTCGGTGAAGCGTATATATCAGACATGGCAGCTTACATATGTTTTTTGTTATATATATAAATTAATGATCTGTTTTCACTGAACTTGAACTTTACATAGCTGCATGTAAAAAGCTATCAGTATGAAGACTTAATAAATATCAGAAAAAAATTATTAATTTATCACTTATATGTTTTTCGCTAACAACTTAAATACACTATAAAAGACTAGTTAACTTAATTGCATTCTCGGGATTACTATAATAACTTGAAAAAAATATAATACTGAAGTTTGAATAAAAGTCTAAATCGTGTTTATTTAACGAATTTGTAGAAAGAAGACAGACGGCTTAGTTCTAACCTATTAGAGTTGCACTTCTAGTCTCATAATATTTATTTAATAGACAACCGAACCTGTCACCTTAAATACATTACTGATAATATAGTGTTTAAGATTCGTTTTAAAATTAGTATTAAGTTACTATGAGATAACGAATTTAACATTTAAGGCTCATTTGTAGTTACGGAAATTACATGTCTTTATATTTCTATGTTTTTGGCGTAGCCTTACAGTTAAGTGTGTGTTTTAACATATAATTTTCGTCTAAATGTATTGTACGGATATTCAAAGAATAAGGAGTTTTAGCTTCCATTTAATAAACAAATTTTTCTTACGTACCTATATGGGTAGGTAAGTAGTGCTGGCTAACCGAGAGTACGCATAAACCAAATAGGTCAAGGATAGTATAGTAAACAGTTAAAAATAGAATACATTACTTAAGATTTGTGTGACATTTCTGAGTTTTACAAAATAGTTTATTCAAAGGGGCAAAGTTCAGCACCTCAAAAATGATAGCTCCATATATTATTCTAGTTTTTGAGAGCTGAACAGAAACAGACGACATCATATACAGACGACATTATGCGTACTTAAGTTAATCACGTCTACTTCGCATTATTTAGCATGTGTTCCTTTTAGTTTTCTATATACCGCGCACAGGCCTAGATATCATCTTTATTCGGTCCTTTGTGAAGTTAATACCAATTTTAGCAATATTAAATTTTTCCTTCATAGTTTAAAAAAAAACAGGATTTTAATAGCATTGTTGTTGCTTTACATGTTTTCTTTCGTAAGTTGTGAGTATTTTTACTACTCTGAAGGAAAAAATTACGGCTATAGGTAAGTTTTGAACGAGTTTTTAGGAACACATCTAATTATTTAATGTAAATTTTTTAAACACAATCAGATAAGATTACATTTTAATAATTAAATAAATAAGCTATTATTTTTAAAAATTATAATTTCCATAGTTTGCTATATATTGTTTACATTTTAATCCGTAATTTTAATTAGTTTATTTTTATAGTCAAAAATATTTAATTTAAGTATCTAAAAGCTAATTGGACTGTTTAATATGTAAACCACAGTTGATATTGTAAATTCTATTTAACTATTGATTTTTTGATATCTCGACTTTCATTACCCTGAGGATGATTTTCAACAAAACTCTCGTAACATCGGTAAATCAATAAATTACAATTTTAACAAATGAAATAACTAAACTGCCCAATTAGTCCGTGTATACTCTTATATCAGCTTAATTTATTAGTTAATTTATGAAATATTCTCTAATGTTAATTAATTATTATAAATAATATACATTTGTGTTATTTTCTTTGCATTTAATGAATATTTCATGAATGTTTAATAATTTGTATTGTTCTAAAATTATTTTACTATAACCAAAGTGCACTCTAATAGTTTATGCCACAATTAGCATGACTGCGGTTTCAATTTCACATTATCCAATTTCTGTATTTATAAAATTTATTTCAAAATATGTAACAATCTCTAGGACCAATCAACAAACAAATTGGAAAGTACTATTTAAAACAGTTAATTTTAATGATGTTGCATTCATTAGCAATAAATATCGCAACAAAAATTGTTATGCGGAAACGTCACCAGTGAATCACATAATTAGTGGCCTAAACAATGAAATCCTGTTTATATAAATTGTAAAAATAAAATAGAATTTCCTGTTGAAATTTCAGTTTTCGAAAACTAAAACAGCAAAATTATTGACTCACGGCATTCTGGTCCACATCGTAAAATGCGGGCATAATGCCTCACAGTGCAACAAACTCAATTCACTCGCAACAGTTAAAACCACAAAATAATCCTATTTAAGCCTTAACATTTGCCATCAAAAGCGACTGCACATTAAACATTGAATGGGTTCAGCGGATTTAAACAGTCAATAATGCAGCGATTTCATTTTAAAACTCAAGATAGTTGCTAGTGTTGTTGTTGTTGCTGTTGGTGTTGCTGTTGGAATTGCTGTTGGTGTTGCTGCTGCTGCTGCAGCAATAGTGAGTGCTGCTGTTACTGTTGATATAGCCGCTGTTGTGAGCGGCAGCAACTGACAACCACAAATTAAAAATGGAATAAAAAAATTCCACTTACCATTGTTTGACTTTATAATTGGAATTTAATTGGTGATTTGGGGCATCAAGCTGTGCGTGATCTAGTGACATGCGGTTTTATTGATTGAGTTTTGGTTGAAAATGGCTTAAATTTCATTTTAGTTTCGGCACCAATAGCAGCTGGCCCATTGGTGCCGAAATTAATAATATTATTTATTAACATATGTTTTATATATAATGTGTTCTTTGTGAAGTTTACCTTAACGGATCAGAGTCGTTTGCTTTGATCTTTTTTCATAACAATTTTCCTAAAGGTGTTATAGAATATTTTATGGGAATAATTATCAGGTTTCAAAGGTATATGGTATACTAGATAGATGCACGAAACCAATTTGAATAATTGAACTCGTACATGCTTCTATGTATTTCAGATGAACAAAAATTTCTACGTTGAGCTACTAACATATGTAGTTTCTCCTTAGGCAAATTTGATTATACTCAACTAGGTGAAGGAGAGAAATGATTAAAAAGTATATAACTATTTGTATATTTAAATTTTTTTTTATAATTTATTATCATAGTTTGTACAATGATGGAAAGGAAGTTATTATTAAAAATTATTTTTTGTTGTATTATAAAAATAAAATCGAACTCGGCACATTATAATATTATATATCGAATAGGTAGAAAAAATTAAAGTTAGTGAATAATTAAAGGCATTTAATATTATCAGCGAAGAAAAACCATCAAAAAAAATTTTCTAAAAGATTTTAGTATAAGTTGTAGTTTAGCATGAGTTATGACGAAAGTAACCATTCATTTTACAAAAACTAGTACATTTGGACAAGTGGTTTCAAACAGTAGTGAATTGTAACAACAAAATTTTTATTTATTTTTATTTAATTTAATTTTTGGCTTACCATACAGCTGTTTCAAGTATTGCCAAATACCCATCATCAATGGTCCTGGAATTATTTCTTGTATTTAATTTATCGTAAATAATTTCTTGTTACTGCAAGTACCAAGGATTGAACTCAAATTTTGCCAAATTGAAACTCAGAGTTAGCGTTCATTAGCCAACTGTAATACTTAAAACAGCTGTATGGTCAGCCAAAAATTATTATTAATAAAAAGAATATAAAAATAAAAAGATTTTATTAATAATGAGAACTATTTCATTTTCAGTTTTCAATTCATTCCAAATAGAAACTTACGCATAAATGCATATTATGGGACGAACTCATATGAACTGATTTATTGTTAAAGTTGATTACTATTCCTAAAGAAAGTAAACATAATTATTACATGCATGCATCTTACACCTAAGCTAGTATAATTATGGTCGGACTGAAATAAAGCCACTTAATTGGCAACTCGAAATAAATATCAGGTAGATTATTAGTTTGAAATAATACAATCGAACCAGACATACCAAATTAATAGTCTGAAAGATTCAGTCGAATCTGGCTTTTAGATAGGCTACTAGTATGAAAATTCCACTTGGACCAGGCATTTAAATAGAATATTAATTTGAAAAACTCAACCAGAATAGATTGTCAGATAAATTAGTAATCTGAAAATCAAGTAGACTAAAACTGTTAGATAGACTACTAGTATGAAAATTACATTTGGACCAGATATTTAAATAGAATATTAGACTCAAAACCTCAACCGGACGAGATTGTCAGATACATTACTACTCTGAGAAATCCAGTGCACCAGATTGTCAGATAGATTACTAATCTGAGAAATCCAATCGTACGAAACTGTTAGATAGATAATTAGTATGAGAAATACGATAAGACCAAACTATAATAGTAATCAATCTGACAGGCATCCGCAATATGCTCATTGAACCGCTAATTTTATGGATTAACAAACAAATACCAACAACTTTTATGACAATTACACATAAAAAAGGAAAAAAGGAAATTCTATTAAAAGAATTTATTGTATAAAGACATATCAAGCAGGATTAAGTATATTTTATCTTTTATATTTCAATTTTATATTCTATGATATATTACTTGAAATCAATTAATTTTAATTAATATGCCTGTATTATTTTTTTACTCAATTTTATTTAATTTACTCAAGTTATTTTTACTCAATCATTTTACAAAATCTAAGAACTTATGACAATATAGTAGGCATATCCATCTGCCGGAGTGACATGTGATTATATCAAACACGAATCAATAAGTTTAATTAGATTCATTGCCAAAAGTTATGTTATATACCTAAACATAGAAGTTGTAAGTAGATTACTTTAGTTGTTATAATTAATGAATTTATGTTGTTGATCTTATATATTAAAAAGTCTTCGTAGTGAATCTTTCTGGTATTAAAAGTTTGACGAGCCTTTTTATATGGTGTTAATTTTATCTTATCTTTATAAATTTATGTTAGTTATTTTAGGTGCAAACAGGGGCGCGAAAAATGTACACATTTTGTACCAAGTAAAATCTGTCGGAAAACAATAAACATATACATTCTATACATACTTTTATTTTACACAAAATCCAAAGTGTTAAAATCGCTGAAAGCGTTAAGCAATAAATTCACTGAACCATTCAAAATAGCTGCCGGTGCTTGTCTGAAAGTATGTCAGATGTATGTCAGATGTAGCCTTAGCCTTACTTCGTTCAGTTCCAGGTCATAAGCATATTTCATAAGCCAGAATAAGTGTTGACTAAGTTGAGTATGTGCACAAATGGAAGTGAAGTGCTATTTGGGCACCAAATCACAAAGTTAACGAACTCTAATCTTTTCTAATTTATTTACAACAATTCCATAGAAAAGTTACTTGCGCTTATGTTACTCGCAGAATGGTTATGTGTGTGCTTAGCTTGTTTACTATCTATCAATTACAATTCAAAATTTATTGTTATAAGTTTGTTAAACATTTTTAAACATTCGCAAACATAATTTCGTAGCAAGAAACCAACAATATTTCTTACAATATAAAACATTTTTTGGCTCATTAATTTGACTGGTACTTTGCGAAAACGAAAACGTACAAAAGTCGTTGTCTGTCTGTTGGCAAACCAAGAAATTCATTTTCCAGTGTAAATGTTTGCATTCTACATATTTACCATACTGTAAATAGATACTTAAATATGTAAATAATATATGTATACACATATATACCTACATTATTGTTGGTTCTGTACAAGTACAAAATATTGCAACTGCGGTAGAAATTTATTTTGACAATTTCTATGACAACTAACAAATTGCAGCGATTAGTACGAATTTGTTGACTACAATTTGTTGGAAATGAAATCTGTTGACTTTTGTCTGCGTGACTCAAAATGCTCGTGCTTGTAAATTTGTTAAATATTAAATGCTATAAACAACATAAATACATAAATACAATAAATTTACACAAATTACTTTAATATCCGAACGACTTGCAGTAAATGAAGCACCGCTTTCATATTCCAACAAATTGTTTAAATTTACAAATTTACAAATTCACAAATTCCTTCAACATTTAACATTTTCATTTAACATCTCTGTCGTTGTTAAACATTGCTTTCAGTAAAGTTCAAAGTCAGAGCTCTTGAACTTGCTTTAATATTTAAACCAATTATCATGAATTCCGTAAACTCTATCTCTTTCTTCTTCTCTTCCTTCATACATATAAATAATTCATACTATCAACAGCAGCTGACACAATATTTATGTTCGCAAATTAGCCGCAAACGCAGAACGGTAACCCTTTTCAATTTTTCATGATAGTCCAATAAGAATTTAAGCGTTGATGCTATATTTATTTTTTAAAGAAGGAAATTCGCTCTATTTTTTATGAGTAATAAAAAAATATTGATTATGATTTCAGTAGAGAATATCAGATTCGCTTTATATTGTTGCAAGGCACGACGGTGGCAATAATAATCAATGCATATTTCATGGCTCAGTAGTTGAGGATTTAATGGTTCTTTTATATTGAAAGCTTTATATGCTCTAAAGGACAATTCAATTTATTGCACAGGTACTAAAACAACAAACGTCAGGCTTAATTGCTATGGCATATATAACCACAGTAATATATCTTCAGAAACATCGAATAGCATATATATTCGAGTATGTATATTTTATATACTATGGCCTGGTTATACCACAATTGAATGTGAAATTCACTACTATTTGAGATGTTGTTAAACGTTTAAATATAACTTATATTTTTGTATTACTCACCATACTTTGATATTTTATATATGATAACCTTCTACACTACATTAACTGATACTAACATTTTACTACTAGAATATTTATTTGCATGAAAGAGAAAAAGCACTCAAAGTCATGCTTTAAAAAATCTTTCAGACAATCTTAGTAATTATCCGTCACTCACTATACTTTGATATATGATCACTTTCTACAATACTAATATAACCTGCCACTTCCATTTTATATGCCGGAGCATTTATTTGCATAAAAGAGAAAAAAATACTCAAAGTTACAGTTTGAAAGATCTTTCAGATAATCTTAGTAATTATATGCCACTCGCTATACTTTGTTATTTGATATATGATAACTTTCTACAATACTAACATAACCCGCAACTTCCATTTTATTACCGGAGCATTTATTTGCATAAAACAGAAAAGGCACTGAAAGTAATATTTTGGAAAGACTTTCAGATAATCTTAGTATTTATAAGTCTTTCTTAAGAATTATCTTAAAAAATTCTTCACGATAATTTAATTCCGCCTGATTTTCTCACAATATCAAAATTTCACGTATCTTTTAGATACTTTTAGACGACTTTTGTGATAATTTTACTAATAATCTGACTTTATTTTCAAATTTTATTATAAAATTATTTACTATAATTCTAATTCCGCCTGATTTCTTCCCAATATCAAAATTTTATATATTCATAAGTATTGCTTAATGACCTAAGATTGAAGAATTAAACAAAACGAATATTTTATTCAAGAGTCATATTACAGTAATAATAAAGATACACGTGTATAAATAATATCCCTTCATTCATCTCGGAGAATTATAGTTCCTTTAAAGCTACTTAGGCATTGGTTGCTATTTCAAATTTTTTTTCCTTCCAACGCTTTTTTTTGTGCCTTTATAACTGCTTCTAGTAATAGAACTAATGCTGTTATATATTTTGCCTCTATTCGTTCTTATAGTACCTCAACAAAATCGATTTCTCTATGGAAATAGATGGTCGTCTCGACTTTGAAGCAAATAAAGCGCCTAGTAAGATTAATTTTGATTGTTGCTAAGAAGACTATTAAGCCAGAAGCGCCGATCCTTGTTTGAAATTATCTAAACTTCAAAGGGATATAATTTCGGTCCATTTTAAGAACTGAGAATCTCACGATCGGTGTACCATTGACATAGTGCGGTGCTCTATTAGTATGTATGCTGGAGATCAAGTTATTATCTATTACGATATTTATTGTTTGTTCCAATGTAAATTAAAACGCATTAAAAGTAATAACTATGTGGTGATCAACGATCATTCAATCCCTTTTTTACCGGTTTTTATTTTTAAATTCTTTTTGTTTATGTTACTCTATTCTAATACAATACAATTGAGTTTGCGGTTTGTTGAATTGCCTGAAACATTGCAAAAACAAAAACAGAATATGAAAAACAATAAATTTGCAACAGCAGCGATGTTTTTTTGTGTGTTAGGGACGTTATTTGTATGTATAAAATTCAATTCACTTATTAGAAAAATATATAACTATTTAACAGTTATTAATTTGATGCATAACTATTAGTATATATGGTAGAGTATGTCAAGAGTGAAAGGTCATATAATAATGAAATTGTTGTGACAATATTTAAACAATATGTTCGTTGTATTCGCATTTGTTTAATAGATTGTGAAACCAACATATATTGTTTTAATTCAAAAGTGCACTAAGTAAAGAATTTTACATCTCATATTGAAAAATTTTAAAAATTAATTGAAAATAAAAAACAGAAGTTATTTAAATAAAATTTATTTATTCAAAAAGCGTAATATATAAAAAAATTAAAAAAATAACAAATTTCAACTTTTTTTATACAACCACAATACTATTTTAAAAATAACAATGTTAAAATTACAACAAAAAAATAAAAAATTACTGTCATTCATTCTGCTAATATGCATAAAATAATATTTTTTAATATCTTTATATTTTTTTAAATCTCATTTGCCTATGAATTTAAATAAAATAAAAAGTATCAAATTTCAATTGTAACAAAAGCGCACTGAAATGCTTCCCATGAAGGAAAAACAATAGAAAAACTGTTCATTTAAACCAGCAAAATAAAAGTAAATAAGCTCGTTTAGATATGAGCGGAAAATACGAGATCAACAAATGAAGGAACTCAGCCAGGAACCCCTTTTACTCAGAAATCAGATTTACATGAAAGTAAAAATTTGCATTTGTTATTTCTAACAACAAATACCGCTTCAAATGGTTTTCGCTGCACGTTTTGATACGCAGCAGAAATAAGTCTCAAGCGCTGATTTCATCAATTTTGATATATTATTGTAGATACTTTTTGGCTTCCAGTGAACCTGAGAAGCTTCATTGGTTGCAGAGCACACGCTATGGTTCCAGGCTGTATGATATGCGTTTTATAATAACTTAACGATTTCACTCTTACGCATTTTGTGGCTATGATTATGTGATGTATTGCTGCTTTGAGACGGTGAATGTACGTGAAGATACAATGCGTGTTTATTGTTCTAAAATGTATACGAAACCTCTGAAGCAGCAGAATTGCGTCTATGCAAATTGTAACGATGCGTCATACTCTTTTCAGTCCTTCAAAAGTGACTAAAACAACAGCGGCACGACCCATCAGTCAATTGTAACTCTGTTCGCTTTTTTTTGTTTTTTTTTTGTAATTTTGTAGTTTCATAAACAACAGCACACTTCCTGCACTTTATCAATGCCTGTGCGTCTGTCCGTTGTCTGCCTGTCATGCACAACAACAACTCGACACGCAATAATTCACACACAGCAGTCGCATTTATACCTTCGCGCCCTTTGGATTGCAGCTCACAAGGGGTGGTAATTTGAGATATTTTACCTTTTTTAGGCGAATATGTAGTTTTCCTTTACACGCTTTTCCACATGTGAGTTGAGTTTTTACTGGAAAAGTTAATGTGAGCTTGTTGACAATCCTTTTTTAAGTACGGACAAACTGCAACATATGCATTTGAAATGCATTTTGAGCAATTTAAAAACACTTAAACATTTATTTACGCAAGGCTTTATTTGTTTTTCATACCGTTTTTATAATGTATCCAAACAAGTGAACAAAAATCAATAAAAAAATAAATTCAATTAAAAAAACTTTAAATAAATATTAACTATTATTTTACCGTACACACATGCTCACATAATATATAGAGATGTTTGTAGTTGAAGCAGTAAGGAATATATGGTATTATGCCAAGCAATGTATGCGATTCAATAGTTCAAATACATTTATACATTGGTAGCACAAGTAAATTGGAAGAGAATACTTTCTAATCTTTTATATATAATATAATATTATAATATATGTGAAATGTGATAATAATCTAAAATTTTAGGGTCTAACACTACACATTGTAGCCACATATGAACGCTTCCCTGGACTAAGTTATAAAAACATACTCTTTTTTGACAAAAAATTAACTTTATTAAGCACTATATAGTAATCCCCCTATAACACGGTACCCTTATAACGCGTTTTCATATTACGCGATTTCAATCCTCCGTATTGCATACCCCCATATAAAGCGGATTTGTACAGTTCATAATTAGCTGCAGATACCATACCAAGTGTGTATACAAGATATATGGGAATACCTCTATAACGCGATTACCGTAGTTCCATTAAAAACAACAAAATCATTCCCGAGCTCCTTTAAAATTTCAACGCCTTTCTTGTACAAAAAAGCAGACGATTTTTAGTTGCTATACCTACACAGTAGTGCATCAGAATCACAGAGTATAGGAGTACAGCAAGTTGAAAAAAAAACATGTTAACATAGGTTTAAGATTGTTAAAAATGGATATAATGTGCTAGATGTCGAATACAGAAATAATAAAATTAAATCTTCACATAGTCAGGCTGTTGTGTGACAACAACACCTTAAGTTTCCACACTTAATAATGTTTACTAAATTCAAACCTTATATCCATCCTGCTATGTGGATGCATCGTCTAAAAAGTAATTGCAGTGATAACGAACCACCGCATACGAAAATTGCATCCGCCTTATCGAGCATATCATATCACAGATCTTCTGGTCTAGTACTATAATAAGATCTGGCTTACTAAAAATAAATAAAAAACATAACAGTTCGACGTTACTTCAAAAATCAGGAAAGGAAATAGGAGTTAATCGTTTGAGGTAAAATAATGACAACCTTATCAAAAAAATTGTGGTGTGGTGAATTTTTTTTAATAAGCAGGTCGTAACGTTCGCAGACTGTTCACCACTAAGTGCTGATTAATTGCCAACAGGCGAAAGAATCGTTGCATTAGCAATAATGTATACAACTACCAAATCAAGTAAATATAGTTTTGTGCATTTCATATCATGGGAAAGAATCGATGCTATATTGATACCTAGAAATATTTAAAAACATCTTTATAGTGGTGCTTTTTTAAAGTAAAAGAAAGTGTGGGGAATCAATGTAATTGTGTGGTGAAATCAATATAATTCTATAATAGAATCGTTATCGCAACCACAAAGCATTCAAATCTATTACCAAAGAATCAAAAATTCCAAAAAAAAATAATTTATATCTGTGAAAAATATATGTCTATTGTTATATTTTATTGTTATATTTATTTTAAAATGATAATTAAATTAATATTATATATTATATAAAAAAGAAGGAACAAAGAAGAATTTATATATATTATAAAAAAGCACACACAAAACATTGAGGTAGAATATAGCCAGTTAAAGCCACTTAAAACATCAGTAATGCATCGATGTTATTCTGATTCTTTTGGTATCTATGCCACTATTAGCTTCTGGGAGCAGCTTAGTATATGTTACACATTTTTGCAAATCTAACTTAAATCATGCACAACATTAGCTGAGGTGTATAAAACGTGAGGTGTTAAAAAAAAAGAAAATATTAGACGTTTTTGGTGGCAAATGTGATAAAAAACACATGCTGGGTTATATTCGCCATGCGAAACATTGGCATCACTATTGCAATCTGTCAAATGTTTTGTTTTCACAAACAGCCAGTATAGGCCAGCTACTTACCGGTTTTTGTCACACCTACGAGCCACCGAAAACGCCTATTATTAAATATCGCTTTAAATGGTTCCTTAAGCAATACTCGCAAAAGTTTTGTGGTTAGCCAAGAAACTTGATAAAACCGCTGATTAAGTTTTGTATAATATATAATTAGAAATGTTATACATAACTTTAATACTGACTTCAAGTGATTAAATAAAATCCAATTTGAGTTAATTAAAGCATTTCTAAATACACTTAAATTAAAAATATAATTTATTTACTTAGTAATTACAGAAATTGTTAGCATACACAAAATTAAATTCTTTAAGAGTTATTTAAATAGTGTAATTAATACATCCTCATTTATTTGTTAAGATTTGTGGTGTGTTTATGATTACTGTTCTTATCGAGCCAGTCAATTAATTAATCAACCCACCGACCAAATATTTTCCTAGCACTAGTAGATTGCCGGATAAAACGAAAACATATTAAATCAACAAGTTGCGCGCATAATTTATGTAATTAATGACGTAATTAATCTTGTCATATCTTTATCGGAGCTAAGCATCAAATAAATGCATACATTTTGATTAACTGAAACTTTAGTCAGCATTTAGCTTTCGAACATAAATACTCGTAAAATAATTTGTTGATGGTCGAATCGAAATGAATTTTCTACTTCAGTTTATTTTGTATGAAAAATGACATAATCAGCTTAGCAGACAAAGGTTATTTTTAAGCACCACAGGCATGGAGTGCTTTATAGGCTTTAACTGTATGCAATTCTCTTAAGCCTATTGATAAAGCCAGAAATATAATTGATAAATTTGTTGTTTTGTTTACGAAAACACACATTTTGAAATACACATAACCATAAATAAAATTAAATTTGTGAATTGTTTGAATAAATGTGTTACAGATATGTTAGTAGCCAAAGTAATTGAGATACATATTTTGTGTGAATGCAGATGGCAATACATTTTCAAAAATCTTTTAAATAAATTTTTATATTCAAAAATTCCGAATTTTTTTTTTTATAACAAACTGCTGCAGCATTCAAGGCAGCTTAATTTACGTAGTTTAGATAAAAACTTACATGATTTGCATGCACTTGTATCTTCTGTACTCGTAATCAAATACCAAATGAAAACAAAATATAAATAACGAGAAATGTTTGCAGCAAAATTGCAATGAAACACTGCAAATAAAAGTTTAATAAAATGAAAGAATCCCACTTTGTTTGTTCTTCTTTAACTGCGCCATGCTTTCCGGCAATTAAAAGTCTACAAAAATGTATGTTTTTAATAGAGTTTTCTATTTTGCTGTAAATTGAGTTTTCTAAAAGTTTTTGAAAGAGTTAAGCTTTCTGTAATTTGAGTTTTTCTGAATTTTGCTAGGTGCAGCAATTCAAGTAATTTGAGGTACACTAGACAGCATGTTGCATGCATTTAATATAAAACAACGTGAAAAGGGGTTCATACAGTACAACCCCCAGTTATGTTCCACAGTACCTTTTGGTGTTTATTGGAAACTTGAGACACATGTAAACTTTGCAGTCAAAAGTTTTAAGATTGAAAAAATTGTAGTTTGAGAAAATGTAATTAATTTCAATAGATTCTTTTTTACTTTGCTTTCCGTATAAACTTTGTCAAAGTCCCTTCTGTCAACTGGCGCACTACTATTTACCGACAGTTGAGTCGCAACTTTTAAAAAGTTGTTAATAAAACGCAATTAATTTTGTAAAATAAAACACTGTGGTTCATATGCAACATTAAACTTTTTTATTTAATTAACTTTTTTTGTTTAACTAAATTGTCACTCATCTCCAAATGGCTACGGATTTAATAAGACGACTGTGGTAAAGTTTTTGTAGTGACACAGATATATAAAAAAAAGTTTGCTACTTTTAATTTAATAAAATGTCATAATGTAATAATGTCTTTAATGTATATAAAAATATACGGTATAATTAAAATATTTACAAATAAAACAGTATAATTATATAGTAATTGTAATAGAAATACAGATTCTAGCAGTAGTACCAGATGTACTAGTGGTAGTAATAGTAGTAGTAGTCGTACAGTAGTTGTTGGTTGTGTTATTATTGTTGTTTTATTATTAGTAGTTGTAGTTGTAATATAGGTAATAGTAGTAATAGTGTTAACAATAGTAGTAGTAGTTTATGTTGAAGCTATTTGAGCCAGTGCACTTGTGCACTTTTACTCTTTATTAACTTGAGATATCTTCAAAACCCCTCTTTACGCCTTAACTGGATTAATGTTTATCACTTCATCAGACTAAGCAACAATTGATCTCAGATCTGCACATTGTTAGTAACAATATTAGTAGTAGTTTTAGTAATAGTAATAGTAATAAAAGTAGTGCTATAAATATACCATTTAAATATTCAGGTTATTAAAATGCCATACAAATTTGAATTAAACAAACCTTCAACTTTCACTTAACTTATTGTGAAATTTATCTTTTACACAAGATTAATGAAAAAATTAGCTTTAGTTTCCTCCTTAAGAATTTACTATTATAACTGTCTGTCAATCTACCAGACCTCTCCGCCAATTATGAAATAGAGATCTTAGCAATCAAACTAGAAACGATTTAGTTAAGTAAATCGTGATGTCATGATATATCGTATATCACGATATATATAAATTCGGAAAGCTGGAATCAATAAGTTAAGTGGTACTGAAATTAAAGTGTGCTCGGGATTAGCTTCCAGCTCTAAAAGAACTTATTGCCATTTAGAGAGTACATTTAATATGGAATATGTGTTTTGAGGCACAAAGCTTTTGAAGAAAACTATTGTAGTGCTGACTTGGGTATACGGGGCACTAATTTACTACTAAATACAAACAGAATCGCAATTAGAGTGTTTACTACCACGTTGTAAATTATTGGTGAAGTATTGTTGTTCAAGAAACTGTTAGATCTTGCAGAAGTAAAGACACTTGAATAATAGCTTCTCCGATATATAATAGGAAAAAATGCAGAAATTAACTCATTCTACCAAGAGAGAACATCGCTAAAGTGGTGGCATGCTTTACCGAACACTGGATATTTGGTAGTCATAATCGTAAGATAATAGTTCTCTCTTATAAATATTGTTAATGTTGTGTAGAGGATGAAGAGAAAAATGTAATAGTGGAACACTTCTTATGCTGCTGTCCAAAAAGAAGCTTGGCTATCTTTTTAGGCAAACATGTGTTTAACATTCTTACAACATTAATTGTGTTCACATTATATTAAAAGACTTTCTCTAGATATAGTTCGAACGATTTTATAGGTCGCAGTTTATTACTGTCGTCTATTATATTAACAATGTTTAAACTGTACTGTATATTATAGACATGAAGAAAGATTTTGGTGTCTATTTGCTGGTTAGTGGTTGCCAAATAATATTTTTCAGAGAAATTCCAAAGCGTTATAACTTCTACGAACACCACTTTCTATGGTATGTAAAACGATACAAATACCAGCACCACTAGTTGTAATTGTTTTAGAATAGATTAGTATTTTCACAAATTTATTTTAAAAATCATATTGTACATCTGAACTGACATGGTGACCATCTGTAACGATGGCTCTCCAATCACTCACATTCATTCTATAAAGGTTGCTTTAATAGCACCAATCGATTGAAATCAATACTTCATTGAATTAGAGGCAATTTTTAATTTTTAACATTAAATGTTTTCTATTTATTTAAATATTTTTTCTTACGTTTATATAATTCTATTCTTAATTTAGACACTAATATTTTTTCTACAACTCTTAAATAACATTTACTTAGTATGAAACGTAGTGTATATAAGTTTTTTCTAAAATATATTTAAATATAGAATATAATGAGAACATTTTTAATTGCTAGCCAAAAATGCATGTTAACTAATACCTCTATTAAACTAATTTATATTATTTAATAAGTAATTAACCTTGTTTTTTTTTGATTTTTCAATGATTATCAAATTAAAATTAATAAAATCATATATCATTCCAACTATAATGACTTTAACATCTTAATAAAATAATTAAACGATTAAAATTGCTTAATTGCTTTATTAAGTCTGTCCAACTGGTAAAAACATTAAAATTAAACAAGAAATTAATAAACTCAACTTCTTTATCACTGATTTCATATAATTGCTGCTTGAAATAAAGTCAAAATAAACATTCTTAAATTACAGCTTGCTAAATAAATCTCATGTTAATGACACATATTTAATGATCTTAAATCCCCTTAAAACTAGTCACACTCCTAGACTTAACTAATTCATTATAGCTAAAATGCAAGTTAACGCAAAAATAAAAATTGAGTGATATATTGTGCAAGTATAATGTGCTGCTCTAGCACTAATCCGCCATTGCTAATAATAATTTTACGCATATAAATTAAATATAAACTATTATTTTTTTGTGTAGCTTCTGCTACCACTTTATTTGAAATGTTTCTTAAGACTAACTACTTCCATAATTTTTACTCGTATTTATACCAAGAATTCGAAGTATCGAATCCCGATAATATATTTCGTTGTTTGCTTAGGACAGGCAACGATAATAAAAAATATTTGGTTTTTCCAATTTCCTGTTTAATACAATAGATAATATTTTAGGACAGACAACGATCATTAAGAAATGTTTAGTTAATACAATAGATAATATTTCGTTGTTTATTTAGGACAGACAACGATCATTAAGAAATGTTTAGTTACAATGTTTGGTTATTTCCAATTTCCTGTTTAATACAATAGATAATATTTTAGGACAGACAACGATCATTAAGAAATGTTTAGTTAATACAATAGATAATATTTCTTTGTTCCTTTAGGACAGACTACGATCGTTAAGAAATGTTTAGTTAATACAATAGATAATATTTCGTTGTTCCTTTAGGACAGACAACGATAAACACAATAATTAGTGTAGGAGACGAGACTTGATAACTCCCCCCTTCCTAAGTTGAATCGTCCCGATTCTTCAATAAGCTTTTGTTAGTAATTGTATTTGATTATTCATTTTATTAAATAATTCTTCTTCATGTCTTGCGTTCGACTTTTGTTTTCGCTTACAAATACTTATTACAATTTTATACAAGAGATATGAGAAGATTAATATAACTAATATAATAAGTATAATATTTTTGATCTGGGAATTTCCCGAGACATTATTATATAAACGATTAAGTATATTTACGTTTTCGAATTTCAAATTTTCATCTTCTGAGTTTACATACTCTATTATTCTATAATTATTAACATGATTTTGTTTAAGATATTCAGATATTTTCCCTTCGATGTTTTCAAATTTATTATTGTCAATTATAATACTATTATTAAATGTAACTAAATAAGTTCCTTCTAGGGATAAATCATTAACGGTATGAGTACCGGATATTAATATAGCTCCCTCTTTGATAATATCTATCTCTTTATTTCTTTCCTTAATTTTAGTACAATTACTTTGTCTTTTATTTAACAAATTTACAAAACAAGTTTCAGTTAAATTTACGTTACAATAGGTATTACTTAGTTCTATTTTGCATTTTTTTACATTGTGAAAACTTTGGTTACATTTTAATATTTGTTCATCTATTAAGAGTTTTCCATCTTTGTGTGAAACTGCCCTTGCCATATAAAGTTTACATTTATTGCTTACTTTTGGGTATTTAATATAAATAATGATTATATCTGTTCTTTGAATAATGCTAAAATTGCCCATATATATATAAACAACATGGTACTGGAAAAAAAATTAGAACTTTATGTTATCTTTGTGAATAATTCTATCCTTTTTTTTAATTATGACTTTATTTCCTAAATCTTCTTTGACAGTTTGTCTCCTGTATCTAGGCTTTAATTTATTTCTTTCCCCAATTATTTTTTCATAAATCGTGTCTCCTACTTCAAATTGTTTCTCTACTCTGTCCTTGTTATGGGTTTTGAGCATTTTTTCTTGTGCTACCCTTAATTTTTGTGGGATATCAGTATGTTCTTTCTTATTGTAAAGAATCTCATATGGTTTTTCATTCGTAATGGAATGTATAGTTTGGTTATATTTTTGTATGGCTTTGAAAATTATTTCTGTATCATTGAGTAGATTAAATTCATCTTTTATACATCGAGCTATTTCAACAATTGTTGAATGTAGTCGTTCTATTTGACCGTTAGTAGAGCTATGTCTGGGATTGCAAAAATTTAATTCTATATTTTGTCTTTTCATTAGGGATTTAAATTGAATTGAGGTAAAACCAGGTTCGTTATCTATCATAAGCACTTTTGCTTGTGGAAATGACTGGAGTAACTCTAATACTTTTTCCTCCAAGTTTGTTTTGTCTTCTATTTTTCTTATTACCACGAATTTAGAATAAGCGTCCGTACAAGTAATAAATTTCAGTTTTTGTGCGTAGAATATATCTAAATGGAGGTTTTCCCCTTCTTTCTGTGGTATTGGGGCTATTCCTATTGAAATTTTCTTTGGGTGGCGGTTGTATTTATTTCTGTTACAAATTTCACAATTTCTAATGTATTCTTTCAATTTTTTACCTAGATTTGGCCAGTAATAGAATCTATTTATTTGCTTTAAATTTTCGTCGAGTCCCCTGTGGGCTCTCTCATGCGTTTGTTCTATAATTATCTCTTGATCTTCAGTGTTTGTGATATCCTTTACAAAGATCCTGGTGTAAAGAAATTTATTTGTAAACGTTTCTTTTAGAGATTTTTCTATTTCGTACCGGTCCTCAGGAGTACAGTGTATCCCTGTCACTAAATTTGGTCGTAAATGTTCTTTCAGTATTATTATCAAATTTTCTATGGTGTCATATTCGATTAAGTGTCTAGTATTTCCGAAAATGTTCAGAGATTCGTGAATTGTGAATTTATTTCTGGCAATCAATAGTTGTTGCGAAAATTGATTAAGAGGTTTTTTGGTTTCATGAATTGTTTCATGGTAACTGCTTTCAGCTGAGTGTTGAGTATCAGTAGTAGAACTATTTTCCTCATTAGTCATATTATACAACTGTATTCTCGATAAAGCGTCTGCGACGACGTTGCTTGCTCCTGGTTTATATATAATTTTTGGACAGAATTCCTCTATAAAAGCGTGCCAGCGTTTCATTTTTGAATTGGGATTTCGTGCTGAAACGGCAAATGATAACGGTTGATGGTCTGTATGTATTTCCAGATCTTGAACTCCGTATAGGTAATTTCTCAAATTTTTTAATGACCATACAATGGCATACAACTCTTTTTCGTTGGTTGCATAATTACGTTCAGTTTTATTGAGAGTTCTAGAAATGAAAGTAATTGGTCTTCCATTCTGGGAAAGAACAGCTCCTAAGGCTATGTTTGATGCATCGGTTGTAAGAATAAATTTTTTTGTATAATCCGGTTGAATTAGTTCTACTTGGGTAGTCAAATGTTTTTTTAAGTTTTCTATAGCGAATAATGCTTCTTTATCCAAATTAACTACAATTTTTTTAGAAGTATTTTTTGAAGTTCTTCCGTTGACCCCCGATAAGTATTTTGTTAAAGGTTTGGCAATTAGTGCATAATTTTGAACAAATTTCCTATAGTATCCTGTTAATCCTAGGAAACTTCTTAATTCCTTTAACGTTCCGGGAATGGGGAATTTTACAATTGCTCTGATTTTTTCTGGATCGGTTTTAATAACTTTGTGGGATACTATATATCCTAAAAATTCAACTTCTGTTTGAAAAAATTTTGATTTTTCCAGAGATATTTTCATATGTGAGTCCTTCAGTATTTTTATGATTGATTGTAATTCTTTAGAATGCTCTTCCAAGCTATTGGAATAGACTATAATGTCATCCATATATACATGACATGTTTTCCCTATTTTAACTCGTAATATGTCATCCATTGCCCTTTGAAATATTCGAGGTGCATTCTTCAAACCAAAAGGCATCCTCGTAAATTCATACTTCCCATTGTTAATTGAGAAAGCGGTTTTTTCGATATCATTTTCTCTCATTAGAATTTGATGAAATCCTGACTCCAGGTCGATTGTTGAAAAATACTTAGAATTCCCTAGATTTGACAGGATTATACTAGGGTCTGGTATTGGATACGTATCCGCTATGGTATGCTCATTTATCTTTTTATAGTCGATAACTAGCCTATGTTTACCAGTTCCATCTTCGTTATTTCCTTTCTTAGGAACTATCCATATCGGGGAATTATATGGACTCTTGCTTGGTCTGATGACTCCATTTTCCCGCATTCTAGCTATTTCGTCATTTACGTAATTGTTACAAGAGAGAGGATAAGGATACTGCTTGCTCCAAATAGGAGTGTCTAAGTTAGTTCTAATTTCTGCTCTAACGTCCGTTCTAAAGGGTAAGCTTGTATTTATTTTTGAATGCGTCGATTGTATTTGCTTTATTATATTGTTTTTGTATATCAATATTTTTTGTGACTCTTCCTTTCTTGTTATGTCATTATCCACGCCGGGAATTTTTCTAGCTAATTCAGTATGATCTTCCTGTCCCAGTATGTTCATAAGGTTATCCTTCTCTGAAAGATTACTGCTTACTGTTTTGGCAGATTCTATTCTCGAAAAAGTGCTGTTTATTTCTTCATCAGTTTCGTCTTTTTTCAGTGAGTCCAGATATTTATTTATCATTATCATATCATTTTTCTGTTTATGTTTGTTCGAATCTATGTATATTCTTTCGGTTTTTCCATTATATCTTAATTCATTGTTTCCTAAATCTACAACAGCATTTATTCTTTTTAAAATATTATATCCTATAAGTATATCTGCTTCTAAATTTTCAATTTCATAAAATCTTTCTTGCACTCCTAATAAGGTAATAGAGTGATAATATTTTATTGTACTGTACCCATTTACAGTTCTTACTCTTTTAAATATTGGTAATTGGTTTTTATTCTTGTATATTCCCTGCCTAATATATGATGCTGTAGCACCTGAGTCTAACAAAATTTTAAAGGTTTTATCAGTTTTTAAATCTGTTAATTGTATGTAGGGGAGCTCTAGTACTCCCTTTGGCCTAAAAAATGATTTTCAGAAATATTGTTTATCCGTTGAGCTTTTGGTAACGGTTGCCTACTCTGAACACTCTCATGAACTCTTTTTTGAGTTTGGTTATTGTGATATCCCGATCCCTGCATAAAAGAATGCGAGTTCCTATTTGAGTTGTTCCAGTGATTCCTATTAGATGATTGATAACTGTTGTTTCTTTGGAATTGGTTGGATACAGATGGATCCACTTCCATTGGTACAACAGGTTCTTGAATTTGATTTTGATTATTAATATTCGCTTTAGGGAATCTTAAATTATTTTGGATTGTGTTCCTAGGTGTGTGATCGTATCTCCTTTGTCTGTTGTACTGGTTTTGATAGTGGTTTGAATTATTCATTGGAGTTTGTTTCCCATTGTTCTGAAAATTTAAAGCGAATCTTGCCCTCAAATTGTTTGCTTCGAGTTCCTGAGCTTTTGCTAATGCATTTGGCAAGTCTTCCGGACAAAGTGAGAATAAAATGTCAGATAATGGTGTTTTTAGACCAGTTATGAATATTCTTAAAGCGTTTTGCCTATTCTTTCTATTAAGTTCTTTAGTAATTGACTCATCGCTTCCGTGGGTCATTATAGTCTTATTTATTAAGAGAGTCAACTTTTTATTGACTAAATTGTAGTATTCCATAACCGAAAGATTGCCCTGTCGTAACACGCTTAATTCCTGTTCTATTATATGAATTGGACGTTTGTCCGAATATGCAAAATCAAGCCGAGCAATAATGGCATCCATATTTAGACAAGTGCCGTGATTTGTTAGAGTATCGTTGGCCTCGCCTATAATTTTATTTCTTAAAATGGTTAGTGCACCGAAATACTTCCTGCTACCTCTATTGTATAAACTCATGGAATTTATGGCTGCGGCCCGCCAACTAACATAACTATTTTTTCCACTAAATTCGGGAAGTGATTTTACTATGTCCAAGGTCTCATCACATATTATACGGCTGTCTACTACTTCCGTTTCGAATTCTACTACTTTGGGAGTATTTACTGCAGAAAGCTGCTCTTTTAGCAAAGCTATCTCATCCCTAAGAGAGGCTGTGTTTGCGACTATAAGTCGACTAATTAAGTCTTGTGTAAAAGTATTATTTTCGAGGGTCATTTTAGCAAAATTCTTTAACAGATTTTCCAGTTTTACAACTTAATAAATACAAAAAAAATTGATTTTATTCCCGTTTCACGATAGTATTTCAAAAAATGAACAAATATTTCAATAGTATAAAACAAAATCTAATAACAGTAAGCGAAGGGAAAAGATTTTACACAATAAAAAATAATAATTTACTTTTATATTTATAATTTAACTAAAAAAAATTTCCACCTTTTACAAGTCCAATTAACAATTTTATATATTCATTTATACTTCTTTCAAAAAGAAATTAATTGTTTGACTTACTTATAAAATGTTTTCTGCTTCTCCTGAGTTGAGTTTTGGTTTAAATGTATCTTCCTTCAATTTGTACCACAGGTATTAAATTATTATTACTTAGACAGTCACCTGAGTTGAGTTTCGGTTTAATTGTATCTTCCTTCGATTTGTACCACAGGTATTAAATTATTATTATTTAGACATTCACCTTTAGTTTTGGGATTTTTTTTGTTCTTTTGTAATTTATATATTTTATAAAATGTTTTCTGCTTCTCCTGAGTTGAGTTTCAGTTTAATTGTATCTTCTTTCAATTTTTACCACAGGTATTAAATTATTATTACTTAGACAGTCACCTTTAGTTTTGGGGTTTTTTTTGTTCTTTTGTAATTTATATATTCTTTTTTATAAAATAATAAAAAAAAATTTCACGATTTCAAGTTAATTAAATGAAATTTCACGTTAAATAAAAAAAATTTTTGAAAATATTAATTTATATTATATTATTTATATATTTTAAATATTATTTATTCCTTTTTCTTAGAATAATCTCTCTTTTCTCATCTGCAAAGTTATTGCATGTTTTGTTAAATGCAGTGATATAGTTCGAGCAACTCGTGTTGCGTACTTTTTATTTTCCGCAATTGTAACACGGGCTTCACGTTGAGCGCCAATTAAATATAAACTATTATTTTTTTGTGTAGCTTCTGCTACCACTTTATTTGAAATGTTTCTTAAGACTAACTACTTCCATAATTTTTACTCGTATTTATACCAAGAATTCGAAGTATCGAATCCCGATAATATATTTCGTTGTTTGCTTAGGACAGGCAACGATAATAAAAAATATTTGGTTTTTCCAATTTCCTGTTTAATACAATAGATAATATTTTAGGACAGACAACGATCATTAAGAAATGTTTAGTTAATACAATAGATAATATTTCGTTGTTTATTTAGGACAGACAACGATCATTAAGAAATGTTTAGTTACAATGTTTGGTTATTTCCAATTTCCTGTTTAATACAATAGATAATATTTTAGGACAGACAACGATCATTAAGAAATGTTTAGTTAATACAATAGATAATATTTCTTTGTTCCTTTAGGACAGACTACGATCGTTAAGAAATGTTTAGTTAATACAATAGATAATATTTCGTTGTTCCTTTAGGACAGACAACGATAAACACAATAATTAGTGTAGGAGACGAGACTTGATAACTTATATGCAGATGCAGATGCAGATGAAGATGCAGATGCAGATACATTTCAACAAGTTTATCCCATGTTGAGTTAAAACTTTTCATAATCAAGTGCAGAATAACCGTTGTTAGTAGCTTTGCACTTAGCATAATCAACTTACAGATTGCCAAGGAAATGAGCTGCAAATCTAACAGATACCAATCCGCAACTATGCTCCTCAAGATACATCTACATTTAGCACACAAACATACAAATTTTGAATTTTCCTCACAAAACGAACGATTTTTCAATGTGAAAAATGAAGTGAATTTCTTCAAAAAGGTAAAAATGAAATTTTCCATTTTTGAGTTATGTGTAGTGGCTTCGAGTTTCCTATTCAAGCTGAAATGGCAAAGTTGTGTTTCATTTGAGTAATGCAAGTGCAGAGTATGAAGATTTTAAAAATTTTAAATTTTATTGCGGTGTTAGCTTGGAAGTTGAAATTGCTTCCAATTACTTACATTACGAAAATTAGTTGATTATATCTGTGCGTATAATAAACTTAAATAATGATTGATAAGTTGATAAGCACTTTGTGTTTAGCTTTTGGTTTGAAACGCTAAAGTAACTAGCTAATAGTTGTAATAGCTTGCAGTAATGGGCCTATATTTATACTTATAAATAATTTTATTTTGTAATGCTAATGGCAACAAAACACTATCTGCAAGTTCTTGGAATTTAGAACTAGTACTTAAAGCAAGGTTTGTTAACTTAGTTGATACTTGCACAATTCTTGTCATACTAAACTCAAGTTATGCCAAATCTTTCACATGAGATGCTGGAATATACATTGTGCTTTATTTCCATGGGATAATGCATGTATACAAGCACATCTTCAAGGCTTGAAATATGAGCTGTGCTAAGCACTTTGCATCCTTCAGTTAAGATCACATATTGCTCTTGTGACTCATATATGTGTGCATATGTAGGTAAGGGAATAAGTAAAAGTTATGTCGTTCTTGATTTGTTAAACCGGAGTAACTTTTTCAATCGAGAATGACTTTTAATGCAATTTTTGGGTAAATCTGGGGCAAAATGTATACCACTCTAGATATTTTCGTAGTGTAGCAAGATTACCCTCAAATTAATAGCTGTTTCATATAACTTGACAAACGAAGAGTGATTTGATGCGTTATATGTATTTCAGAACTGCAAATGTGTTAGATTGTTCTAAAAATGTTTGATTAGGCAACAAAATATAATAGTTCAAGAATAAATCTAGATTGAATTCAGATTTACCAATTGAAAATGCTATTAATTCCACTGAAAAGTATATTTATATTTTTTAAATTAACCTAATATTGTTGCTTCAGTCTTAATATTATTAGTAAAACATACACTCTGATATGCTCACAAATGATATCACTGTATTATAATAATTAAGCTGTACGTTAATGGCACTATTCCTTCATGTTTCTACTAATCACTGTATTAAATATAATACTGCTTCAAGATATAATGCTTATCCAATGTCCTGTGATTTCATGTTTCAATGTAAAACAATTTATTGTAAAATATTTTGAATCTAAACTAAATATGAAATAAATACACTCATTAAAAACCTTACTCTATTTAGTACGTCAACGGGTTTTAATAACTGGTTATTGTGGTCTAAAAGATAACCTACATAAACGTTGATTATCTGCCAATTCGGAATGCAGACAACTATGCATATTCTTTGTGACCGTCCAGCTTCAACAATGCACAGAAGAAACTTATTTCATATGGAGTTTCTGTCACCAGAACAGATCAAGAGCTCTTTTCTGGATTTAGTTCTGGACTTTGTTCACAAGCTATGTAAAGGGATTTGTATAATTAAAAGTGAATTTGGTATAATAGGACTCTTCTGACCGTAGTACTGGCTGTCAAGTGATTTGAGGACAAAAGTTTTAATATAAAATAAATACGTCATCATCATTGTTCAATAAGACGTCATTGTCAAAAAAAACTTTCAGTGTTCAATAATATGATATTGTATTTTTATTTAATGGTGTTGGCTACTATATTAGAAGAAGTATTTGTAACACATTTTTTTCTTATCTTATTGCAATATATCTTATTCCGTAAGATATAGACAATTTTCTTTCATAAGAAATTTTTGTATAACGAAATATTGTTAATACTATTAAGGCTTATAACTGAATCGTTATTATTAGTTTCTATGCCATATTTGTGAAGATATCGAAGCACTAATTGTAAATTGAGATAAACTACTTAAAAGACTTCATTTCATTGTAATATAAAACTTTATACGTACGAAAATTGTCCGTACCTTCAATAAATTTTAGTAATAATTTTTAATTTTAATCTTTTTAAAAATAATTTTGACATGCACGAAATAATAGTTATTCTATTCTATTGACTAAATTCCCAAAAAGTTGATATGTAATTCTATTAGAATAATTAACTAAAGCTTTAAATTTTTGAAGTTTGAATAAAAGCTTCACAAAATTGTTCATATCCTTAACTGAATAAAAAAATTAGATGATTTGGGTCAAAAATTTTTTTTTCACTCTCTACAATATTGTTTATTATAGTTTCTTAACATTTTCTAGTAAAAATTATTTTATTTAATTTTTTTTTTTTTTGCGAAAAAAACTTTTAAGGTGCCGTACTTTTACTTTAACATAAAATAAAAATTATTTCAGAAAGTGAATAAATTCAACCACAAACAAAAAAAAATACTCATTTCATTTTTAAATTAAACATTTTGAAGGAATTTTCATCCATTGATTACTAGTGAGGTTCTACTTACATCCATGTTGGTACACCCTGCAATGCTGTTGTCTCATTTAAGACAACACCAAGGAGTAACGCTGCACTAATCCACAGTGAAAAATGTTTCCTTTTAAGAAATTCCATTTTGACCATTTCACAGCCAACACAGGCAGACGCTGAAAAATAGAAAAACTGTGGCTCTATGAACGTCCTCGACGCGTTTGTCGTTCACTTGTTTTTATAGTTGCGGTTATTATTATTACAATTGTTGTAACTGTTGTAACTGTTGTAACTGTTGTAACTGTTGGTTTGGTTGCACTTTTACTAGTTTTTCACCAATAAATTACTTTTTCCCACAAAGAATGTTTATTATTAGCTGAATTTTTTGTATATTTCCCTTACACTTGCTTTGTGTGAAAACGTGTTTTCAGGAGTTGAAGTCCAGTAATAAACTTTTTCCTCACGATACTCTTTGGGTTTAACGGATATCCGGTTTATTTTTCACTTCTTAGCAGCACCATGACTCACATTATTAATCACAATTGCACGCAACTCTATTACTAACTCTTTTCTTAAAATTGTTCGTTCTTGGTTTCTCGATTTTTTACGACATCACTCCGTAAATTACGTGAAAGCACTTATTTAATGCAATTTTTCATTTTTCTGACACTAATGACATTTTATTGTTATAATATTTCAATTGAGAACGAAAGAAAGCAACACTTTTTATCACTTATCACTTACTATATTTAGTATTCTATTTTCTTGTATTAGATTCTGAGAGTCTTTATTAGTTTCCTTATTGTTCGGTGCGGCTGGCATTCAAAGTATCAAAGTATCTGGCGTGTTTTGTTCGGATGCCTACAAATTTGTGTCATCAGCTGAAAGAAATAAGAGCAAAACAAACTTCATTAATTTTGTTGAACTTTATGTCTTTTTTCAAACAAAAAAAAAATTCATATATAAAAAAAATAGAAGAAAAAAATCACAAATATGAAAATAATAATAAAACGTATAGAGAACATACAGGCATATATGGATACATATAGACATACATAAATGTCCATTCTTAATAGCCTTTACTATGTATAGCTTAGAACAATAACAATTTTTTCTTCGAAAATCTTTATAAAATTTTTATTGTTTTTGTATTGTTTACAAACAAACTCTTTAGTGCGTCCAGTCCAGCGCTCTGTCCGTC
>NC_051847.1:20184970-20209512 GCF_002237135.1 Teleopsis dalmanni | reverse complement strand
CGAAGTCTTTTTGATATATAAGATCAACAACATAAATTCATTAATTATAACAACTAAAGTAATCTACTTACAACTTGCATGTTTAGGTATATAACTTTTGACAATGAATCTAATAAAACTTATTGATTCGTGTTTGATACAATCATACATCAGTTCGGCAGATGGATATGCCTACTATATTATCGTAAGTTGTAAGATTTTGTAAAATGATTGAGTAAAAATAACTTGAATAAATTAAATAAAATTGAGTAAAAAAATAATACAGGCATATTAATTAAAATTAACTGATTTTAAGTAATATACCATAGAATATAAAATTGAAATATAAAAGATAAAATATGTATACTTAATCCTGCTTGATGTGTCTTTATACAATAAATTCTTTTAATACCGTTTTCCTTTTTTATGTGTAATTGTCATAAAAGTTGTTGGTATTTGTTTGTTAATCCATAAAATTAGCGGTTCAATGAGCATATTGATGATGCCTGTCAGATTGATTACTATTATTGTTTGGTCTTATCATATTTTTCATACTAATTATCTATCTAACAGTTTCGTACGTTTGGATTTCTCAGACTAGTAATCTATCTGACAATCTGGTGCACTGGATTTCTCAGAGTAGTAATGTATCTGACAGTCTGGTCCGGTTGAGGTTTTGAGTCTAATATTCTATTTAAATATCTGCTACAAATGTAATTTTCATACTAGTAGTCTATCTAACAGTTTTAGTCTACTTGATTTTCAGATTACTAATTTATCTGACAATCTATTCTGGTTGAGTTTTTCAAATTAATATTCTATTTAAATGCCTGGTCCAAGTGGAATTTTCATACTAGTAGCCTATCTAAAAGCCTGATTCGACTGAAGCTTTCAGACTATTAATTTGGCATGTCTGGTTCGATTGGATTATTTCAAACTAATAATCTACTTGATATTTATTTCGAGTTGCCAATTAAGTGGCCTTATTTCAGTCCGACCGTAATCATACTAGCTTAGGTGTAAGATGCATGCCTGTAACAATTATGTTTACTTTCTTTAGGAATAGTTATCAACTTTAACAATAAATCAGTTCATATGAGTTCGTCCCATAATATGCATTTATGCGTCAGTTTGGATTTGGAATGAATTGAAAACTGAAAATGAAATAGTTCTCATTATTAATAAAATCTTTTTATTTTTATATTCTTTTTATTAATAATAATTTTTGGCTGACCATACAGCTGTTTTAAGTATTACAGTTGGCTAATGAACGCTAACTCTGAGTTTCAATTTGGCAAAATTTGAGTTCAATCCTTAGTACTTGCAGTAAGAAGAAATTATTTACGATAAATTAAATACAAGAAATAATTCCAAGACCATTGATGATGGGTTTTTGCAATACTCGAAACAGCTGTATGGTAAGCCAAAAATTAAATTAAATAAAAATAAATAAAAATTTTGTTGTTACAATTCACTACTGTTCGAAACCTCTTTAACAAATGTACTAGTTTTTGTAAAATAAATGGTCACTTTCGTCATAATTTTCGTCATAAACTATAACTTATACTAAAATCTCTTTCAAAATTTTTTTTGATGGTTATACTTCGCTGATAATATAAAATGCTTTTAATTATTCATTAGCTTTAATTTTTTCTCCCTATTCTTGTGTAGAGTTTTGAAAGATAAATAGTATTTTAATGTGCCGAGTTCGATTTCATTTTTATAATACAACAAAAAATAATTTTTAATAATTACTTCCTTTCCATCATTGTACAAACTATGATAATAAATTATAAAAAAAAATTTAAATATACAAATAGTTATATACTTTTGAATCATTTCTCTCCTTCACCTAGTTGAGTATAATCAAATTTGCCTAAGGAGAAACTACATATGTTAGTAGCTCAACGTAGAAATTTTTGTTCATCTGAAATACATAGCAGCATGTACGAGTTCAATTATTCAAATTGGTTTCGTGCATCTATCTAGTATACCATATACATTTGAAACCTGATAATTATTCCCATAAAATATTCTATAACACCTTTAGGAAAATTGTTATGAAAAAAGATCAAAGCAAACGACTCTGATCCGTTAAGGTAAACTTCACAAAGAACACATTATATATAAAACATATGTTAATAAATAATATTATTAATTTCGGCACCAATGGGCCAGCTGCTATTGGTGCCGAAACTAAAATGAAATTTAAGCCATTTTCAACCAAAACTCAATCAATAAAACCGCATGTCACTAGATCACGCACAGCTTGATGCCCCAAATCACCAATTAAATTCCAATTATAAAGTCAAACAATGGTAAGTGGAATTTTTTTATTCCATTTTTAATTTGTGGTTGTCAGTTGCTGCCGCTCACAACAGCGGCTATATCAACAGTAACAGCAGCACTCACTATTGCTGCAGCAGCAGCAGCAACACCAACAGCAATTCCAACAGCAACATCAACAGCAACAGCAACAACAACAACACTAGCAACTATCTTGAGTTTTAAAATGAAATCGCTGCATTATTGACTGTTTAAATCCGCTGAACCCATTCAATGTTTAATGTGCAGTCGCTTTTGATGGCAAATGTTAAGGCTTAAATAGGATTATTTTGTGGTTTTAACTGTTGCGAGTGAATTGAGTTTGTTGCACTGTGAGGCATTATGCCCGCATTTTACGATGTGGACCAGAATGCCGTGAGTCAATAATTTTGCTGTTTTAGCTTTCGAAAACTGAAATTTCAACAGGAAATTCTATTTTATTTTTACAATTTATATAAACAGGATTTCATTGTTTAGGCCACTAATTATGTGATTCACTGGTGACGTTTCCGCATAACAATTTTTGTTGCGATATTTATTGCTAATGAATGCAACATCATTAAAATTAACTGTTTTAAATAGTACTTTCCAATTTGTTTGTTGATTGGTCCTAGAGATTGTTACATATTTTGAAATAAATTTTATAAATACAGAAATTGGATAATGTGAAATTGAAACCGCAGTCATGCTAATTGTGGCATAAACTATTAGAGTGCACTTTGGTTATAGTAAAATAATTTTAGAACAATACAAATTATTAAACATTCATGAAATATTCATTAAATGCAAAGAATATAACACAAATGTATATTATTTATAATAATTAATTAACATTAGAGAATATTTCATAAATTAACTAATAAATTAAGCTGATATAAAAGTATACACGGACTAATTGGTCAGTTTAGTTATTTCATTTGTTAAAATTGTAATTTATTGATTTACCGATGTTACGAGAGTTTTGTTGAAAATCATCCTCAGGGTAATGACAGTCGAGATATCAAAAAATCAATAGTTAAATAGAATTTACAATATCAACTGTGGTTTACATATTAAACAGTCCAATTAGCTTTTAGATACTTAAATTAAATATTTTGACTATAAAAATTAACTAATTAAAATTACGGATTAAAATGTAAACAGTATATAGCAAACTATGGAAATTATAATTTTTAAAAATAATAGTTTATTTATTTAATTATTAAAATGAAATCTTATCTGATTGTGTTTGAAAAATTTACATTAAATAATTAGATGCGTTCCTAAAAACCCGTTCAAAACTTACCTACAGCCGTAATTTTTTCCTTCAGAGTAGTAAAAAAATACTTGCAACTTACGAAAGAAAACATGTGAAGCAACAACAATGATCTTAAAATCCTATTTTTTTACAACTATGAAAGAAATAATTATGGCTAATATTGCTAAAATTGGTATTAACTTTGCAAAATATCGAATAAAGATGATATCTAGGCCGCCAATATATGATATATGATATATTCGATGAATAATTCACTATATCTATATTATCGTTCGATGGTAAGAACTGCAGAACTCTGATGACACTGTATGGTTGCAATGCATTCGCGCTAACTAAACATCACCTGTAGTGGCAATTGCAGAAAATATAAGAAACCGGGTGTTTAGGAAACCCTATAGCATCTCCTCTGTTTCTGTTCAGCTCTCAAAAACTATAATAATATATGGAGCTATTAGTTTTGAGGTGCTGAACTTTGCCCCTTTGAATAAACTATTTTGTAAAACTCAGAAATGTCACACAAATATTAAGTAATGTATTCTATTTTTAATTGTATACAAACATTCTATCCTTGACCTATTTGGTTTATGCGTACTCTCGGTTAGCCAGCACTACTTACCTACCCATAAAGGTAACAAAAATTTGTTCATTAAATGAAAGGTAACAGTGCCTTATTCTTGGAATATCCGTACAATACATTTAGATAAAAATTATATGTTAAAACACACACTTAACTGTAAGGCTATGCTTTATAAACAGAAACTCGGAACTCTTTCGACTAATATGGTTTTAAAGAATCTGAAGGGATCATAGAAAATAGAAATAGAAAATATTCCGTAACTACAAAGGAGCCTTAAATGTTATTTTTGTTATCTATTAGTAACCTAATACTAATTTTAAAACGAATCTTAAACACTGTATTATCAGTGACGTATTTAAAGCGACAGGTTCGGTTGTCTATTAAATAAATATTATGAGACTAGAAGTGCAACTCTAATAGGTTAGAACTAAGCCGTCTGTCTTCTTTCTACAAATTCATTAAATAAACACGAATTAGACTTTTATTCAAACTTCAGTATTATATTTCTTTCAAGTTATTATAGTAATCCCGAGAATGCAATTAAGTTAACTAGTCTTTTATAGTGTATTTAAGTTGTTAGCGAAAAATATATAAGTGATAAATTAATAATTTTTTTCTGATATTTATTAAGTCTTCATACTGATAGCTTTTTACATGCAGCTATGTAAAGTTCAAGTTCAGTGAAAACAGATCATTAATTTATATATATAACAAAAAACATATGTAAGCTGCCATGTCTGATATATATGCTTCACTGAGGCATTCAATCAAAGCGTGAAGTGCACATACTGCACTTTTCTGAAATTGAAAATAGACTTTGCAGAATGTGCATGGAGCTAAACAGATCATAATGATCTTTATTCGAGTTAGTGTAATTTATCATTTTACATACATACATATATGCGTGCTCGTATTTAGTGATAATAGACGAAAGGAAATTACACAACCAGAAGTAGAATTAAATTAACTAAAAAATAAAATAAAATATCTTTGAGTGGTTGTAGTAAAATATACAATAAGTATTGATTGAAATAAAGTGTGGCGTTTGTTAAAAGATATTTGTTATGATTCTAGATTCTTGTAAAAAGAAAACATGTCAATATTTATTTAGAGTAGCCCAGTGTAAGTGGATATTATGCCTACTCTCTGCAAACGAGTATTAACAGTACATAAATAAATAATATATACCTATATATAAAATCCTTACCACAAATAAATGATTTCTTAAAACATGATTTCTTGATTAAATAACCTTATTCACGATATCAAGTAGGTAATTGAGTAATCGAGTGATATAGTAACAGTACAAAGCGGCAGTAACACAATTCATGCTGTTACCTCTTTGCACTTTTACTATCTTATTCAGTTACTCAGATTTTCATTCTAGATCGTGAATACCATTAATATTTTATTATATTAAAGAGTTAAAATTAAAATTGTGTACTATATGTACTTACTTTTTCCTGCTGGGTTATCACACTTAAATGCACGTCTGCAGTTTCCTGTCATTTGGAATTTTTCTACAGGATTCGTTAGAAGATAGTGCGTAATTGGCAGTCAGTCTGATGATCAAATAGTACTACTGACGTTAACCGACAACTTTTTGTTTATATTTCACTTGTGTGCTTGCTTTGATCATAAACACATAATTGTGGGCTATTGTAGTATCTAAATTTGTATGTACATTGTACATATACATATACCTATGTAATGTATGAACCGTGCCGTACTACACTGATGTTCAACTGATGTGCGAAGATATTTTCATTAATTATAATTTGTTTTCAGACATTTTGCTAAGAATAATTTACAGTTGATAATTTATTTTAAAATAATATGCTCTAGACAGTCGGGCGGCCTAATTGCATGTTTTCAGTAAAATAATTTGAAATAAATTTTGTTTAAATTATAAGGTGTGTGAGAAATTACTTTTAATTATTTGAAATCTTTTTAAAATATAAACAGATTTCGAATTAATAAAATATTTATTAAACAATTAAAGAACTTTTATTACTTATTTAAATAACTAAATATTTTGCATAGCTAATTAAGGCTTCAAACTATGTTCAGGCTGAAATATTTAGCTTGTTTAAACTGTTTTAAGGAAAAGTCGTATTCAGATAGACAAAATACAAATCGTTCTAATATTTTGCAAATACAAATTCTGAGCTCTTTAACCTATTGTAGATGTAAATTCTGTCATTGAATCCGCTCTGTTGATCTTGTAACCAATGTGTGTACTTAAATAAATTATAAACACACCTCAGCTGATCTTTAAACTCGTTTTGTAAGTGTGAACACTGACTTCTTTCAGTACAAAGCATTAAACGAGTTTAATGAGACAATGTGAACATAACCTTAGGTCTTATTTTGCCTAAATACGATATTTAAGGAACATGTCTACAACTCTATTATTTGTACACAAATATCTCCACAAAAATGCATATTATTATTATTGCTTTAAAAGTAAATTATATACTTATTTAAGGAATGACATATTAATTCAATGAGATGGGTATATTATAGTTCATTTCATTAAGAAAAGCTACTAAGCAAAAAAAAAATATTAACTAAAAATATAGTCAAAACTGATTTTGCAATTTATTATTATTTTTGTCTACTGAAATTTACTATATTAAATAGAATTTCTTTATTATCTGTAGAACACTTTTGAAAACTTAATTTAAGTTATAAGTTATTTGATGAATAACTTTATTAATTAAATTTTCTTATCATGTTTGTTTTAGTTAGATAAATTATTTGCAGTGCTTTTAATTATACTAGTATTATAGCTAAAAAAATATAGTAAAATTTTAATAGATAAAAATGAAACTGATATTTTATTTCCGTTAGTAGAAACATATGCCATCTTTACAATATTTAGTTAAATTATAATAAATATAGTTTCTTCGAAAGTTTTAATTTTATTATCTTATGTTTGAAAACATTTTTTTAAATATTTTCATTAGCTAGCAAAACTAAATTAGTTAAGTTTTGACTGCCGTTTAGATAATTATTTATTTGTAATAGAGATATTAAATAAAAACATTTTTTCTAATACTCATAGTTAATTTATATCATTTGAAAAGAAAAGTTAAAATTTCTCCATGACTCTTAAGTGGAAAACTTAATTTTCAAAAGATTACATTACAAATAAATTAACAAATTTTAGCAATATTTACTTAAAAATTATTATACATCATTATTTATACATTATGGTTGTGATTAACATAAATATCATATGAAACCTCATAAAAAGGTTCAACTCAATAAAACTGAAATCTGATAAGATCGTTTTAATGAATACCTCTACACGCATTTTCTGTCTTCTTTCATTAGGAAATCTTAATCTAAAAGTGTTTTTAATTGCATTTCTTTAATGTATGTAAAAGGTTTTTTAAATATTTGGTTTACTAATAAAATATATTCAATAATTCGAATACTTAAACACCAGTTTCAAATACTGGTACGAAGGGGTATCATCGAAAAGGTTGCGTGTATGGTAATGAGTTATGTTTTCTTTCAAAATAAGTTAATGTGTTTTAGTAAAATCATTTGGAGAAGCGATAATGCTAAGCATTTAATTTTCTGTCAAACCAAATTTAGTATTCACGATATAGATAGATTTTAATACTATTAATTTTATTTAGTTTTCCATTGGGGTTTTGAATTTAAGTGGAAAATAGTACGTAACCAATTTATTATGCTTATAATTAATAATGTAGTTTGTACACAAATAAATAATAATATAATATATAAGTTATTAAGTACGATATATAATTTGCTTTAAACGTATATCATTTTAGATATTAGGCACTTACATGTATTCATAGTTTAATAGTTAGATAATGTATTCTATTTCTGCGTGTTGTTTCCCTATCCAAAAAAGAATTTTGTTATATTGCCTATGAGAAAACTAGTTCAACTAGATTCTTAAATATTAATAATTAATTTTTAAATTATAAATCCTTGAATTATATGAAATACTTTTAGTCACATTATGTCATTCTTGTTACATTTTAACATTCTCTTTACTTTTTTTCAAGCCTTATGTATTTTGTATTTATTATTTTCGAAATGCTTTCACTTCCATTCTATCATTCCTGGAATTATAGAGCAATGCAATATGTAGCATTCACTATTTGGGTTACTATTCATCAATTCTTTATATTATTTGATACATTTTTATAATGAGCAAAGTACTGTATCTTAACTTTTCTGAACTTTATGTAGATTTTCATTTAAGAAAGTAAAAGTATATTTCGTTTATTAAAGAAAGTATATATTTGTATATATACCTATACTATCTATTACTGATAAAACCTGTTACAAAACCTGCGACCTACTTTAATATTTTCTTTTTTGAATTATAATCTTATCAAGTAGATATATAAATGTTTTAAGTAACATTCGAAGAACGAACATAAAAATATCGGTACTGCCGTATTGAAGTAGAGTCTCCATTAATTTCTCTGTACATCTAGCTTCACACATTGTAATAACAATAACAATAGAATGTATTTTTTATATAGACTTTAGTGTGTTGTTAATGAGTTGGATGCTGTAAATAAAAGATATCTCAATAAATTATTATATATATAATAAATCAAGCCCCGAAATTTAAATAGTGCAAATAAATGAGTGCGCTGAATACTAAACTCTAAGGCAATATCTACGCATGATCCAGGCAGAATAAAAACCATTGAGGGCGGGTGTTCAAAGTTTGTATATGAAAACGTACAACAAATCATGACGGACTCTGAACAAGTCTCAAAAGTTAAGCTCAATTTTTAAAATGAAGCGTCTTAAGCATACTTCATAAAATTCAATTATAGTAATGCTTTGTGGTTTCGGCACAAGAGTCGATAGTACTCGAGTTGAAATTCGGATAGAGTAAATTTATGTTAATAAATCTAGATTTAGATTTAAAAATCAGCTATTATACTAAAATGTGTTGTACTTGAATCAGCATTAGTATCTTATTGTACTTGCAGTTATAAATAATAATACAAAAAAAAAATAAAAAAATTTTGTGCTCTATTATAATAATTTTAGACATGATCTGTTATAGAATTAAGAGAGTTTAAATTAGTTTATATTTGTTAATACATATATAAATAAAATATTAAAAGAATAAATATTAGTAGTATTATTTACATAAGTCGGATCTTATTGTAATTTTAAGTGTATATAAAATAAAAGCTGGCAGTCTAGATCTAACAGTAAGTAATTTACTATATTACAATATTTAGTTATATCGTCTAACTCTTATTTCTAAATTTTATTTGTATTTAAGTAACAAAAATCAATTTTATTTATATATAAACAATTACTTTTGACTAGTCCTAATAAGATTTATCGTACAGATACTTTCTGTTAACAGTACGATACTTTCTATTAAAATTAAGCTTATATTTTTTTTTTCTTTTTAGGTCTTTTATTTTTAATTCTTTATTGTAAATATATTTTAAAACAGATAACATACGTAAAATTTATTTTAAATATAATTTAAATGTTCATATTTCAGCATCATTTAATGAGGCTATATTTTAAATAAAAAAACAGCATATTGTATTATGAATGTAAAAAAAAACAGTTTAAAACCAATTTCAGTCATTCAGTTTATACCAGGTACTTAAATGATACAAATCGATTGTTATTTTTTGTCGAAATGACTAGTATTTCACGTAAAAACCAATACTGCATTGTTTACACAAATGCCAAAAAACAGTCATAGAGTGTGTTTTTTTTTATATCAGATCGTTTGATATTTGAGTACATTATTTTAAAATGCAATCAAAGCAACCAACCCAGGTATCGAAATACCAGGAATGGTTTCCCAAGAATCAAAGCCACGTTAATAGTGCAACATAAACTGAACTGAGTTTTTGTGCACTATCAACACAAATAAATCTCCTTAAGTGCAACATTTCGTGCAACAATTTCTCTCTTTTTGCTTTTTAATAGTCAATAATCAAATTTAATTTAACTTCATTCTATTTTGCATAAACAAAAAAACAAAAACACTACAACAACAATAGCAACAACAAAAGTAACAATAACAATAATAGCAACATCAACAATAAGTGTTGTTGCGCTTTTGCTATTGCTATTGTTGCTCTATTGTTGCTGTAGTGTTGCTGTAGTGTTGCCAGCAAATTGTGAATCAATCAATGAAACATTGATGCGCGTGATGCTGAGGTGAGATTGAAAAATGTTGAAATAAGGCGATTAAGCTGCCTGCACACAGTGGAGGCGGCAGCATAATGAACGCTGAAGGAAGTTTTTGCTAAATTATAGGAAATCATGCAACACAATGGTATCGCCACATTATTTTGGTTAACTTTAATGACTTACCAGTGCGTCAGTGGGTGTATTTAAATGGAATGAGCATAAAGATTAATTTTTTAAATGGGATTATCGGAAAATGATGCATTGTTTGTGCACTTACATTAAATTCAAAATATTAAGAGGTTAAAATTAGTTAAGCAGATTCGAATGTTGATGTGGTTACTCTATCGTCTATTGAATTGAATGAAATCTATAAATTTAATGTTAAGTTTCCATTTTGTTAATTTATTTAATTTTCAAACGTACAATTTTAGAAAAACTTGTTTTTGTAAAATTAAACTTTAAGTATCTTCATTTTTCTTCTTTGCCACTGAATAGTGTTTTCAGGTGTCATTACTCATTTTGTGAAGAATTCAAGTAAGACAAGACATATCTCATATATTTTCACTGTTCAAATGCGATGGTCTTCGAACTTCAGCACATTTCGACGCACTTAACGACTTGGGCACAATTAGCATTAATTAACATAACTTTGTACCGAGACGCATTTAACATGAGTGTCAACTAATTTGATGCTTCGGAATTGAGTGAATCCATGGGTTCATTTCATGCTTCTCATTTCAATGGAGAAATGTTAAACGTGTTCACATTTTGTATAGTTTATTTGTGCTTCATTATATTATTTCTTTTGATTAAATAAAAAATTCGAGTTCTTTTTGTGATTTAATGGCGTCTGCAACATTCATTAAAATTTTATGCATAATTGCCTTGATTGATAAGTCTCATGTTCATTTCACTTCGAAAATGATTTTGCTGATTATGAACCCGACATGCTTTTGCCAGATATGAGTATTGTAGCTTAAGCATTAATACTTTAAGTATTGAAAATATGTACAATATAATTTTAATTAAAGATTGTATGCGGATTTTCGAGTTAATAACTTAAGTTTCATTAAATTTTATAGCACATTTTTAATTATCATTTAAAACGTAATTTAATTCGTTCGGAAATTAACTATACAGGATTAATTATTTCCACATTAAGCTTTTATAAATTAGCAACGATTTTTCTTCTTAATTAATTTAAGCTATACTGAAAAACTATGTATATGAATAATAAATTTATTTAAACATTTTGATAGCCACTGACTTTATGATTTATTTGTTGTAAACTTTCTAGATACGTAGTATATTTTACTAAATATTAAGAAAATTTTACTACTAAAATGTTTCCAAAGAGATTTTCTATAGAAATTTTCAAGCTTATAGGCACTTTTATTCATCAATTATTATTCGATTGTTGTTAATTATTGTCATACAAAATATTTTATTTCATTCATTTTTTCACTGTATGATACATAGAAGTACATTATAATTGAGTTCAATTCTCGCCGAGAAGAGACTCACTGAAGAATATCAAGTAAAGTACAATTACTAAAACAGTGTTTAGAAAAATCAGACATATTTTTGTAACAACAATGATGTTGTTTTCTGTTCCATAGTAATTTGACTTTACATTTGTAAGCACAAAACCAATTAAAATGAATGGACTATAATAGTAAACCATGCGATACAAACAAATTATTGAACACTGAATAACACTGGGTGAATAAAGATTTTTGTCGGAATAGAATTCACTCTTCGGACATTGGTGTCTCACCCGCAACATCTAAGCTGACCATTAAAGAGAAATATCTAGCGATAGCTAAAAAATCATTGGGTGAATAAAGATTTTGGTCGGAATAGAAGACTTAGTCAATATTACACTAGAAACATATCAACCAGCTGTTGCAACTTAAGCGAAACCTACTTAGCACTACGTTATTGGTGTTGACAGGTCGATGTACATATATTAGAGAGATATGTAATGCGATTTGGTTATCTCCGGAAACTCATCTCTTTCTTTTTATCTTTTCAGTAAGTGTTTATCTTTCGCCAGGTTAAGATTTAATATATTCCGAGCACCTTTTCTCACCGATCTGACAAACCTATCATACTGGCTTGCTTTTACTTATGAATTATGTTTTGAATTATTAACAGTTAACCATTTTTAGTAATTAACTGTAGTCCACGTAAAAGCCTTAGTTTCTTATATTCGGTAATTTGCGCTTGTGCAAAACTGACTTGTTAGCTAGTTGCCATGGGTGAGATGTTCACATCGGAGATTTCGATTTTATGATAGCGAAAATTATGTTTTATAGTTCAGTAAAAGCCTTCGAAACACCCGTTTGCATGAACTGTTCAAATTGGAAAAGACTGGATAAGTCAATAAACGGAAAAAAAAAAATCAATATGACCAGGCTAATGAAATGAAAAGGAGGCATAAGAAGAATAAGTCATTTATCATTTGTATCTGATAAGAAGAATAATCTGTTAATCATAGTGATCATTCGGATCACTATATTGTGAACTAATCGCTGCGAAGGATAATGTATGCATGTGTACGGTTTGTGCTAATTATATAGTATATCCCTTCTAACCATGAAGATTGTGCCTTACAGTTGATGCTTACTACAAATACATACGTCTCTGATTTTGACTACCAAATATATGTCTAATCTATATTAAGTTTTGTTTTAAAATTTAAAAATAATAGTATTTTTTAAAAACTGAATTTGATCTATTGAGATATCGTTTGTTACATTTGTAAATGAATGTGCGTACAGGTTCGCCGTGTGTGGCTCCATTTGTTGAATATAAAAATTTGTTCACTGCTGTTTTACGTGCTGTTGCTCATGTTTTAGGTGGTTTTACCGATTGTTACCCTATTAATTTCTTTTAAGTACAATTTTATGTATTTAAAACTTATTTACTTTATGCCTTAGCAACATTTTTTACAACTTTATGTTTGGTTAAAAACATAAATATAGCTTTAACAAACAATCAAACAAACAAACAAACTAGCCAACAAACAAACTGACAAGTAGACAAACAGACAAATAGACCAACAGATAAACAGACTTCAACTTAAATTAATCACGTGCTGGTTTAACGCGGGTTTTTGGTTTGTAAACAATTTGTTTACTTCAAATTAATTGAATGTTTTATGTTTGTACAGATCTGCGCATAAAATGTGTCACATTAAAAAGTCATAAATGGAACGATTTTTGTATTTAACATCATAAAACAGATTTAGATTCAACATAGTTATTTAGATTTCCAAATTTGAAATCATTTTAATAGTTTAAAAGATTTTTAAATTAATTTAGGGGAAAGTTGTAAAATGTTTTACTATAGGTTTATAGTTGCACTTGTGGATCATAAAAGTGAATTTAGAGCTAATAAAAATAGTTGATGTACATTATTTCAGCTGTTATAAAATAATATACGAGTATTGATATTTACAAAATGAAAAAGTTAAATAAATTTAAAATACAAATTTTTTTGAATTTTTTATATGGAACTAAATAAAATTTTTGTCTCTCTGTTAATGTAGAAATTTTGCTACATAAATCACAATATGAGATACACTTTTGAATGAAGAATTATCACGAGCATAAAAGCTTGTGTAATTGTGTTTTAAAAATATACACAGAAGAAAATATATGTATTACTAAAAGCCTTTTGCTAAATAAGAGGTGACTTCTTCAGATAATAGCCATAGTCATAACTTATGACAATAGTCACAAACTGCTACGTGAAATCTGCTACAGACTCGCATCTACATCTAAATTAACTTACGCAGAATTAATAATATTTTAATGAAATTTGATATAACTTTGCAATTTTTGATATAACATTTGATAAATTGAAATAAACTTTAATAACTTTTCATCACATATATGCAAAAATCCTTATATAAATTCAAGAAATATTCTATTTTAGCAGAAACAAAAAAAGTGTGGTATACTTTTTGTTACTCTTTTTTGAACCAAAAAAAAAAATCTGAAGATTAATCTAGAGTTAAAAATAAATCAGATGATTTAAAAGTTACAGATAATAATTCCCAAACGAATGCCTGGTTTATACATTGTTTCTGGAAGACATAACATACTATATGTCACTATATATGTCAATGTACTATCATTAGTTAAAAAATGTAATGCCATTGACAACTATTGTCTATTCTCGCAAAAAAACTATCTGAGTTAAACATGACTGTTGCAGTGGTGATGTATCTTATCTTCCTAGGAGGAGTAAATTGTGTGCCAGTGCTCTTTGTTAGTCAATAGCAGATGTAAAATATTCGGATTTCATTTTCTTCTGGTTAAAAATTATGAACATAAATTTGATATAAATTTAATTCACTCGAAGTATATACTTTTTTAGCGTTGTCTGTGCTCTGACAACTTCGGTCTTTATAATGTTTTTAGTAGTCTTATTGGTCTAGCATATAAAGAACATTAACTCGTGACATCACAATGGGTCGTTAATACTGTTAAACTTGGTTTGGGTGCATAAAGCTCTCCCTTTAACGTACATAAATACAATTACATGAAGTTGAAGTTATTGATATAAAAACCATTCCAGACCTCTTTTATTTAAAAGTGCCAGTTGGAGATACTGGATCCTTGATAATCATAGTCTGTGCAACTTTAGTAATATGAACACATTGGGCGAGATTACTAAGGCGCCTCCTATCTACTCTAAAAGTCTGTATAGAAATCGCTTCAGTTGCCAGTCTGCAGCAACATGGTTGGTTGTATATACATACCTGCTCACTTAGAAAACAGATTAGAGCCTTATATTTTATTAAGTTCATGTAAGTCCTCGGCAGTTATGTCACTAATCCAAATTTTAAAATTAAACAAAATAAAACAAACAAAACTACGTTATTGGTGCTATTCCCAGAGTTATTTTTTCCCAGTTTTTTAGTCTTGAGGTTATATTTTATGGTAATATACTTGACTTTATATAGTACTGCGTAATGAAATTTTATATATATATATTCTTCTGATCTTATTTTTGCAGTTTAAGTTTGTTACTTAGTTTGGTAATTCAATAAATCAAAAATTCTTTTATCCCATTTCCAGATTTTTTAGCTAGAAATAAAAGCTTAATAGTTGTTTCAGATCATATAGACATTTATTTTTTATGAATGAGCACTTACGAATTATCTGATAACAGTAAGTAGCCTTCTGAAATTGTATCGCTACTTTCCAATTTTAATCACTTCGAGGATTGTCCTTTGTCCTGAGTTCCTTTTAAAATATTTTTATTTCAAATATTGCTTGTCTAATGAAATACTATTAGAATATCTTCTTATTAACAAATAAATCTGTATATTATACAGTATTGCTTCCTGAAATTTAGTTTTCATTTTCAAAATAAACAGTTGAATTTATTAGTTTTCTGCATTTATGTCAGAACAACCAAGTTGATGTATTCATTCAAATATTATTACTCCATTAAAAATTATTTAAAGTCTATTTCATGAAAATCAACACAAGTCAGTCAAAGTTTCTTAAAAAAATTTTTATTTTGCTATTTCCTATTACTTCTTACGAGTTTTTGTATAATTATTCAATTTATTATTCTTTTTCATAAGTTAATAAATTAAATTTATTTAACTGCAACTTTAATACATTTTCGTGTATTTCGCACAAAATTATTCACTTGATCCTTTATTTGCCATAAATTTCAACGGTGGAGTTGATACCGCGGCTAGTTTGACTTTTTAGATTGACAGTTGCGAAACGATAACCTGGACCACCTGACCACAGAGAACCGGTAGCACCAGAGCTATTTGTGAAACGATCCAACACATAAACAGCAGTAATAGTTCTAGTGTTGGTTTGACCCTAAGAAGTTAAATAAAGTTGTTTACATCATGTAAAAACAAGATTATGTTTAAAAAATTTACTTACGGATTTTGGGAAATCTACTGTAACGGCTTGATAGCTGTTTACGAGTGGTGTGCGGACTACATTTTCGCGTAAGAGTAGAATATCGGTGCTGTTTCGTGTGCCCCAAGTACTGTTGATACTCTGGGTGAATGCTGCCAATGTGATCACGAAAAGTACGCTCAAAAGAAATTTCATTTTGTTAGTTCGAGTTGGTTAACTGCTACCTTTAAATTTCCACAAAATACTGTGATATACTGAAGTGTTTCAAAACGTTATATATAGGTGTAGTGCAAATATACAATCAATATCATATCAAAGCAGTGTATTGCAATCAGGCACTTAATTAAAATTCTTAATAAAATTTTATATTACTTTATAAAAAATCTCTTATTTTTTTCTATTTTTAGTTTGATTTAATATTTCGTTATGAATTGTCTTATCTTTGTTATCACACCAATTGTTTTGATTAATATTTTGTAAGCTCCCGAAACTGTAAACCACCTGTTTTGGCACTTTTAAAAGTGCGCCGGCGGCTAACAGCTCCAAATAATCTTATATGTGCATTATACTTCTGATAAGATAAATAATTATTTATTCATTTTGTTTTTTGCAAATTTCAGTTTTAAATGATTATGTGATAGCAATAAAATTCATGATAAGTAGACTTCCTCTTTGAAATAAACACTTCCTAAGACACTTGAGATTTTCCAGAACAAGAAATATATACATACGATTTAATATTCCTAAATGAGTCATTAGAAATTTGCATGGTTTTGTGTAATTAAATAAAATATAAAAAGTACCATATATGTTTATCTATAAAATTTATAAAAATGTTGATTATAATTTTTTTTTATATATCCATATACATATATACATATTCTTACAGTATATTTTATATAAGTGTTATATGAAAAGTTCACTGTCTGATAAAATTACAAAACTTAATGTAATAAAACTACTTAAGCAGATATTGTAGATAATGTCATTAAACCTTAAATTAAATTTGAAAATAGTTAACTAATTATTTAATTTTGAGTCTTATATATACACAGTAAATAAATGCGTACATACATATAAGAAATACTGATATCTATGCGAAGTACAGCACGCCACTGTGTATTTGATTATTTGTTTTAATTAATAACTTAATACACTAATACATTTTTTTATTAATTTTGTTTAATCAGTGGCGGTGATTTTTTTCTTATCAACACAAATGGGAAATGCAATCTTTTTTTTTTTTGGTTTATATATGAGTGATATATTTTGGTTTTTTTTCAATTATCAGAGGTAAAATAATATCATTCATGGTTTTTATTTTCAAATGGAAGTTGAGGTTTATAGTCAAATCAATCTATCAATTTATTTGATTAACTGATATTTACATGTGTACGTATGTTTTTGTTAATAACTAATATTAAATGTATTAACATATGGTTTGGAGTCAAGTCATAGTTCTGGAAGCTTAGTCGCGTTTAAAAGCGAAATTGAGACAAATTTCGCAGATTTGATATAATATAGAATGACTCCCTGAGACATGTTGTGAGGTTTTTCATAAGAAATTATAAATTTGCTGATAACATATAGCAAACAATATGTAATTGAGAATCATGAATTAAGATTTCATTTAAATAAACTGAATTCAGAGAATTGATTTCTTTTTTATAAATACACTGATGAAAATTTTTAAGTTATTATATTTTTGCTTTGAAATTTTATATTTACAGAATTATATTGTTAATAAAAAAGTATGATATTGATAAGTTTATATAATGTATATACCATTAGTAATAAGTAACGGATTACGGAGAAAGTTATTTGTATCATTAAGTACTAATGGCATTCAAGTGCATCATCACACTTTTTATAAACTGCGTTATAAAAATTGTGACCCATAAAAATTATAAGTGAATAGATCTGCATGTCAGGCAATAAATATGTTTAGTATTGTCCATAAGTAGAAGAATATTCTTTCATTGATAGCATCAGAGTTTTATATAGTATACGCCTTCACATTCTACATAAGGAAGGCAATAAGTTATCAGTGCATACTCGCCCTAAAAAGTTGTACATCTAAATACAGGCTTACGTCAAAAAATCTTTATTTTTATATAAAAAAAAAATTAAACAAAAAAATTAAAAATTAATATTATAACTGCTTTGTAAAATAACAACAGCAATATGAAAACACAACGTTCTTTCACGACCTTTCATAAACAGTTTAAAAATTAATTTTTCTGGAGATATACTATTTTCTCTGTTTTGGAATGCACTTGAGGAAATAAAAATAAAACGATGTGAAACAAAAATATCATTTGTGTTGTTGAAAATATTCAGATTAAAAGTAAAAAATCAAATGACACCCCGGTTATGTTAAGTCCCATATAACTAGGAGTTCCTTTGAATAAAGTGGGAGAATATTATAACCACAGTTGATATTTTTTAATGGAAACTGACTGTACGGATGATATTCAACTTTTCGCATATAAATTTAAATATTTCTTATTGAGGACTAATTTCGGAGTGTTACGATCCTAACACTCATCTTTCTCTCAGTTTACAAATTGCATCTACAATTGTGACAAATTGTTGTGAGCTGTAAGGAAGGGCATTCTTCACCAACGACTTAGTATTTAATAAATATTAATTCCACTAATTATTATTTATTTATAATTTACTTAATATTTAATAATTTTATAATTTTTTTATGTTTCATTGTATTTATAAGCTTATAAAGTTTTAAGTTTTAAAATTTATTATAATAATTTGTTACCGGGCTAATTGGTCAAATTTTAATATAAATAAAAAGACACTAATTTATTATTTATATTTAAAAATCGTTTATATTTTATTTCCGATATTTCGACTATCTTCGATAGTCATCTTCAGGGAAAACTGAATTTCGAAGATAGTCGAAATATCGGAAATAAAATATAAACGATTTTTAAATATAAATAATAAATTAGCGTCTTTTTATTTATATTAAAATTTGACCAATTAGCCCGGTAACAAATTATTATAATAATAATTTTTGGTCACAAATATAAGTATTTAATATTTTAAAATTTAGTTAATCAAGTTTCTTTTAATTTTTTCTGTGTAAACTTAAGTGAGTACATTAAATGTGAGCAAAAATTCAAATCAGCGCAAATACCAGAGTAAAGAATTTGCTACAAAAATTACAGAATTTGCTACATTTAGCAAATAACTTTAGTTTTAATCTCGCACTTGATAAAAACAGACTTGAATTAAAACGCGTTCTATATATATTTATTTTCAATTTAAGTGAATCGCGTCACTTAAGTCAGATTTTATTCATCTTAATAATTAATAATTCAAAAAAAAAAAAAATTAATTATAATAAAATTAATTAAATAATCTTGTATTGTTGTATATTAAAATTTTGACACTAAATTGATAACGCTGCCGGGAGAGCGAAGACTCAAGAACCAAGAACCGACAACCGAGAATCGAATATATATATATATATATATAAATTAACATACGCGAGTATACAAACGTATAAGTTTAAATAAATATAAACAATATATTGTCATATTCTAAAAATAGTTTATAATTATTTGAAACTTAGACAAAATGAACAATTTCAGTGTAATTTGCTTCTCGATTGTGGTTTGCATAGCCGCAACTGCGTATGCCGTATCCAGCACATGGGGCAACACAACGAACTCGGCGCAATTGTTGCATGTGGAAAATGTGTTTAATGCTTCATCGCCGGGAAAATACGTAAATCGTGAAATTAAATTTCCGAAAAATGTAAGATATCCGAAATAATGTATTGAGAACTAAAATTGCTTGCACATAATTTGAATAAATAATTACCGAGTTGAAAATATGAGGTGTGATTGGCAAATAGCTCAAATAAGGGCCTCTGGTATTCCCAATATTTATAGTGCATTATTGCATTCTAATGTTGGTTAGTATGTCTATCTTGGACTATAGATACATAATCACATATTATATTTTCAATATATTTGAATTTCAATGCAAAAGCGAAATTGAAATTTAATAATATTGTATCACATACTGTGTAGTTTGTTTTTGTTTTTTTTTTTTTGAAACGCATTTCAACTTTAATCTGTAAATTAAATGTATTTTTTATTGCTGTTGTTTTACATTTTGTAAAAGAATTATAATATATTTTTAAGTTTTTAATGCGTGCTCTCTAATGCAAATCAAAGTTGATTGTTAAGCGTAGTTCTACCGGAAATGTTTTGCAAATCATAAATTCACTCAACTGATAAGGCTTTTAGAAATAATTTTGCATATGCGAATATGTTTTTGCAAAAATCATAAAAGTTTCTTTTTTACAAAAACAAAAAAATTATTATTATAACTTTTTTTTTTTTCAAAATTATAAGTCTCTTAAATATATAACATAAAGTTGTTTTTGATGCTTGGTTTTCGGTTTGAAACAAGGTCATCATACATCATGGAACCACGGAAACATAAGGGCAATTGTGTGTAAATATTTATACACATGCCTGCATATACTCGTACATATATCAAAACTTATTCTGTTAGATTAATTTAATGAAATTTTTTAATAATGAATTCGAAAAATTTGCAAAAAATATACAATAAACACATATTGTATAAAATTAATATGTTATTTTAGTGAATAAGTGTTTTTAATACTGCGTCAATTTTTTAAAAGTTGGTTTGTTGTAATCTTCCTAGCAATAGTTATATTCGATTGATATATTTTAAAAATATTTATTTATGATTTTTTTTAATTAATTTTTTTTTTGACTGTTTATTTATAATGTGTAAGGCTTCTGTCAACAATTAAAATTATTTAAAAAATTTAAATATGAAATTATAATTTTTTATTAAATGTTTCTGGACTTATACTGTCAACATTTCAGTTTTTTGACTTTATCCTTTCGATGGGTGATTTTTATAATTTGTATTAAAAACTGAAAAATATGCATATATCTTTTATATTTATATAGTTTAATTTTTAACAAATTATTCATTCAGCTGACGTTTCTCAAATATACATTAGTACCACATTAAAATAAATTTTTAAATTTTTATAATAATGCAGTTTATATCAGGGGTGTAACCAACATTGTGCCAAGGGGTATGAGGATATATGTATACATGAAAATATTTTCTATCGAAGTTTTTTCGCATTTCACTTAAATAATTATAATAACAGTTAAAAGATTATTTAAAAAGAGGTGGATATACTAGAGAATATTTATTGTACTAGTTTTTCTACAGTTCTTTAAATTTATTACAAAAGTAGGTAGAAAATTGTACCAAAAGGTGGGTACTAAGTATTTTTAAAGTCTACTGCATCGATTGTAAAAACAATTCAATAACAATTCAAGAAATTTCTAGAAGTTTTGTATAGTAAATAATATATATATTAGTGCTATTTTTAAGAGTATATATAAATACAACTGAAGTGGAAGCAATATTAAGTCCTCCTCAATTAGTTAAGGAAGCCGTTCCGATTCCACATTCTTCGTAATTATGGATAGATAGTTGGGTATATTAGTACCAGATACATTTGAGGGTAAAACAAAAGGAAGACTAAATGTTTCACAATAAGTCTAAAAAACCGTTCTGATTCCTAATACTTCGTTATTAAGCGTTGAAGGTTAGGCATATGAGAACGAGCCGGATACATTGATAAATGCAAGTCGCTGGTTAATTCTAGAATTGGAAACATCGTTGAGAAAACAACGTTTAAGCCTACATTTGGATAAGCTTAAACATGAATCAAATAGGTGTTCTGGTGTATCTTTCATAAGCGCTGGTAAACATGATTTACAAAAGTTTTGACAAGGCACACCCAGTCTGGATCCATTGAGTGCAAAAATTTAGTTTTGTACAAATATGTATGTTATATTAGCCACTCCAATAGGTGGAGTTTGTAAGCAATGTCACTTTAGATCTGACTTGTAAAGAAAAATAAGTTAACTTCTATTTGCTTGTTATAAAGAGTGATTATCTGTGAGTTTTCGTCTGTAAGTAATAGAAGTAAGAATTGAGGTGGAAGGTTCCAACAAAGAGGTATCAAGTCTCGCTAGTGTGCTTATTCTCTAGTGTTATCTGGGAACTACTATTTAATAAGTTAATAAGTCGCCTACATTTGAAGGTGATATGTGGACTGTTCAAAAAGCTTTGATGGCTGCCTGACTGTTTGCGAGTATATAGGATAACTAAAGCTAGTTTTTATATTATATCTTTCTCCATAGATATTGATAAACTTCGGCATTGTTTCACTTTATCAAAATTTTTAATTAGTATTAGTAATAAATTGTAAACACAAAAAAGGCTTAAGATCTCTTCCCTTGATCCACTCTTCCGTACATTTAATATATTTAATTAAGCAGTTAAATTAAGTTTGTTAAGTTCATTTCGCCCTTTCCGTCTGTCCGTCTGTCTGTTATGCCCAAAGCTGTTCTCTCACTTGTTAAAGATATTTAAATAAAATCTGTTACAAAATCTAGCTATATTTTTTTCATTTCGGTTCAGATTTAAATTTATCTGCTATGTAAACTGCGAGATAAGACACAAAACATGTTTTTGTTAGAATGACTCTTTTACTTTTTAATGTTCATATTTTAAATTTGGAACTTCAGCATAATTTATAAAATGCATTCCCATAGATTGAATTACCCGAAATTAAGCCATTAGATTTCCTAGCTATATTATATAAATGAACTATTGAATATGACTGATCGCTGTTTTCAAAGAAGATATTCAAACAAAACATGAAACAATAAGTATACATATGTATATGTAAGAATATGTACAAAATATTAGTTATATCGGTTCAGACTTCTATATAGCTGCTATATAAACTACCGATTCCAACACATGTTTTTAGTGTGATAAACTATTTATTTTTGGTGTATATTTTATATATGGAACTTAAGTATAATTTGAGAATGCAATCAATGTATTAAAAATGAGATTGATCAGTTTAGATTTAGATATCGGTAATCCGCAAATAAACCGAAGATTTTAGAACATGTTTTTCTTAGACTAAGAAAGACTTGTTGTCATTGTACATATGTTATATGGGGCACAATAAACCCGACGGTCGTAGTGTCACATTTCATAGCAATAATAAATAAATAAATATATGTTATGAGACATCAATGTAGGTTCGAAATTCAGTATAAGAATTATCCAAGCTCCGGCAAAGCGAAAACTAACATCTTTACTTCTCTTTTTTAAATGTTGGCCTTATCATTATCTTCCATGGTAGAGTAAGAGGGATTCTTTATATTATCTCAGGACGCCATCCTAATTGATAAGTTCACAATATAGATACTTGTGTTGTAGTCTTTTTAATATTTTATAAAATTAAATTAATAGAATTCAAAAAGAATTGTAGAGAATTTAATACACTTGTGAAATGAAAATATTTGTATTAATATCATGGTGTTTTTATTAACTTATTATCTTTTTTATGGTAATTATTTATTCTTTTATGGTGCATACACATAATGTTTTATATATTTTTATCAATTTCAATAAATTACAAAATTTTTATGTATTTATTTAGGGAGTTGGGAATGGTCGAATTATAACGCATATAAGTGCATTCGATCAAGTGACGAATGGCACTGGTGGACATGCAACAATTTACTCTGGAGGACCAGGATTTAATTTTGTGACCATTAAACTACAATCACAATATAATTACGGATTAATTTTTCGCGTCGAAATTTATGGCAAATAAATTGCAAAACCTTTTGCAATGTTTATAACAATCAATAGAATAAAAAGTTACTTAATATATTTAATAAGTTTAATTTAAATTATGCACATTTTTGTTTAACAAATAGAAAATGTATGTAATATTGCTAAAAATGTATTTAATGAAAAGAAATTAAATATTAAAAATGATGAAATTCTTATGGTAATTTTAAAAGAATTTGTTGAAGAATTCCTTGTGGTATTTTAACAAAATTTGACATTAATTCCTGCATTACACATAGTACGTGGAGCAGCCACAGTACCTTCACCTTCTAAAAAAAAAGAAAAATTCAATAAAAAAATGTTAAAAACATCATAAATGTACGCATATAAATAATAAAAATTTAGTAGAATGAAAATATTTTTCAAGAAATTTGGTTTCTAATCAAATACTCTGGAAATATTTTAAGAAGACTTGTGTAGTACATCAGCAGCATTAGTAGTAGCAGCAGCAGCAGCAGTGATGCAAATTCCTTGCTACTGCTGCCATATTTGTTGGGGTAACCCGCAGCTTTCATGGATGCAGCATCCCCGTTGCTGTAAGCGAAGAAGAAATTCTTCTCAGCGAGCTGTTAAA
>NC_051847.1:20177001-20184870 GCF_002237135.1 Teleopsis dalmanni | reverse complement strand
CGGTAAATATTATGTATGAAAAACACTTCGTAATTCAATTATATTAAATTTTATTAATTACAAATATTTCAGACTATCTCGTAAATTATCATTTGAGTATACTGAAATAAAATAAAATGAATTTCCAATAATAAAGTTCTAAAATACAATTCACATAGACAGATAATTAAACATCAAATTTTTAAATTTAAAAACATTACAATATAACTATTTAAACTATTAACTATAATTATTATATTATTATAATAAAAAATAGATCTACAATTTGAACTATTTGAATATGTTAAATAGTTTTGGAGATATTGAGATTTTTTTTAGTACATGCTTATTCGGGAAGTGCTCTTATAAAAACTTTGTACCTTAGGATATTTTAAAAATAACTCCCACCTTTCTCTCTTTCCTATTTATTTGTTTCTTAGATCAAGGAATTATTAATCGCACATATGTTGAATAATATTCTATATTATATTATTATTATTAAAGACTAGAACGCTCTGCGACCTGAACAGATCAATTGTACATAATCTTGATCTTTAGCCTTGCATATGTAGGGATTTTTATAAGTTTTTATAATTTATATGGAGGTATAACAATGTCACCTAAGTGGTGAAGCATTTGTTTGTGAAGAACTGAGCATTCAAATAGAATGTGCTCTGCTCTTTTGAAATTATTTAAAAAAAAATTCGGTCTCAAAGAACTCTCAGCTTATTTAAGTTATTCAAAGTTTAAAGTGACCTGCAAAGTAATCTAATAAAATCCTCAAGAATACAATGCTTAGTGAAAGCATATTGCTTGATACATATATTCCCGTCGCTAAGATAAGAAATCATTTTGTCGGACATTGGCCTATATTGTTAGTGAAGAGGTGTACAATTTTTTTTCTATTATTTTCTGCTAACTTCATTTAAGAAATTCTTTGTAGGTCATTTAGGACTATAATCACCTCTTTTTTGGCTAAGTGATCAACCATTTCATTGCTTTCATGCACTTCATGAACTGCAAACCATTTTAACATTACAGTATTGAAGGGCCTTAAGGTATTAAGAAAGTATAGATTATTGTATACCATTTTCTACATAAACGTAATAGTCTAAAGTGGATAAACAAGTAAACGGTACTTATACTTACTATCTAATCAATAACCATATTACCTCTGAGTGAGCATTACCTTAACGAAATAAAATAAAAACAAAAAAAATAAAATTAATCTATAATAAAAATTATGTTTGCTATCACCTTCCATCTTTTATCTTGAATTCTAAATCTTATATGTAGTACGAGAAATTATATGCTCGTATATTCGAAAAATTCAATATGTCACTTATTTGTAAATTTACATTATGTTTATTGATATATTTTGTTTAATTACAATTTTGTACAGAAAACATGTATCACTTAAGTACTTCTTCAATTTTGACTACTTATTTGAATCATTTACCGTCTTCCAAAGAACTCAACAGTGTAATTTAACCCTTCGCTGCGTTCAGATTTCAGATGAATTGTTGCGTTACGAAAGCCTGGACCACCGCGTATTAAAGTAGCGTAACCACCATGTTTACGGGCATTATCAATTGCTCTAACTCCGCTGATTATGTATTGATTCACAAAACCCTAAATATATTAATTTTAATTGTTACGACTTTATTTCATTAAGAAACTTTGTATGATTACTAACTTTTGGTGGATAAGTTACATCCTCGGAAATTACTCTTAACCAACTTGAACTCCTCACAACAAAATCCCGATGTAATAGCAAGTCATATGGTCCTATATATCCCCAAGTAGTGTTCCTAGCATAACCGCTATTGAAAGAAGTTGTTGCAAGTGCAAACGAAATGAAAAGTGCAACAGCGAGAAATTTCATTTTTATTTCGACTGAGATCCGAACGATACAAGTGAACTTTTTAAATTAAATTTTATAATTATAGTCACAATCTTTTTATTACAACAATCGTACGAATTGTGAAATATGAAATTTTTATCAAGTCTGCCATGTAGAGTACACCCTTTGTTTACTTCAAGTGAACTTGGATATTAACAAATAATAAAAAAAATTACTTATACATGGTTCAGGTGACTCACATAAGCATGTTTTCAAGTATCTAATATTGTATAATTTATCTTATCATTTTCGCATGTATTTATTATAATTAAGTGGTTTGATAAAACTTGGCAGCTGTTGAGAGAAGATATATTATGCAGCAGACGTAACTACATACTTGTAAGTTATTATTCGGTAACGGAAAGATTTTAAAACACCCTGTCTATACTACATATATAGCAGCCTATAATTATGTGGTTTAAATTTCTTGAAAATAATTTCACATTAATTAAGTGGAATTCTGTATTATTCATTCGAAACCGAACCAAAGTTGCTATTTTTAATATTTTTTTACAATATGATACTCATTTACTGGTTATAATATAATATTTTTACTATTTTACATAAATTTTATATTATAGAATGTGGTCCGTCTGCCACGCGACGGAGCGCCACTGGGTTCTATATAATTTATCAAACAAAGTTCATATTTCGTAGAGCACTACAGAAATTTTTGTCCGTCGGTAAGGGTAAACTACAAATTGTTAACAAATAAGTTACAGTTTTATTGATGTTATTATTATTTAATATAATTTACTTATCAATTGAGCTATAAGTCATATTGAGTTTATTACTTTTATATAAACAAATTTCGAATTGTCTCTAATGCAGTTTAGGTACACTTTACATGAAGTTAAAAATAATTATTTTACGATTCTTTATTAGATTCGAATCATTCTTATGTTATCGATTGATCCAATTTTAGTAGTAATGTTTACTAAAGAATATAGAGTTTAATTACAAAATCACTAAATGTGTTATATTTTTAATAAAATAATTTACGTGATTTTTGATGATTGAATTTATATACCTATGAGATCTGTATAAGAAAAACTAAGAGTTTTAATCTAAACTATCAGATTATACATAAAGGCAACTATAGTATATATCGGTTACTTTAAATAACATCACAGATTAAACCGATATGGTGCCAATATAATACATAATGAGATATATATATATATATATGTAAGTCCATACCAAATGGGAAATTTGTTTTTTCAACTCCTTATATATACTTGTGGTGAGGGTTTATGTAAAAGAGCTTAAAATTAAAGTAAAGAAATGGAAATGTAGCGTGAACATGTAGGGCACACACTGTGAAAGCTAAGTTTATACATCGAAAGATTATCTCAAGTGGTTTATTCAAGGTAGTCGCTATTCAGAAGCAGTATTAAAAATGTAAAGAGAAGTGCTCCACATCAAATTAATTGCTACATACTATGTTATATATGAACTAGGTCTCTAATTAATAATTGGATTTCAACCAAGAGAAGTCGAGGTAACCGTCAGGCTAAAAAGCTGGTTCAGAGTTGAGATTGTTGGTGGGATATCTAACGTGTCACCACGGACTACGTTACCATCTCAACAGAATGGGTCTGTCCGAAGAGATAGAGTGTAGACTCCGCTTAGAAGCAGAGGAGACATCCAGCTACATTCTATATGACTGCCCAGCCTTGATCTGGGCCAGGAGGAGGTCATTGGGTCGGGAACTACTCTCACTTTCCGACATTAGGAGGTCCTCAACGGCTGACATTTAAGCCTTCATTCGGAAGGCAGAATGTCTTCTGTTCGATTAGGGTTTGTTGTAGCACAAAAGATCAATCATGGTCGCAGTGCTCTGCTCAAGTGGGAGCTAGTACCCCGTTTATTCTTATCTATCTTATGCTGTATATAAAACGGCAGCAGTCATAAAGGTTCCAGTAACTTGCTCTTCGAAGAAAATGTGAATGCCATATGCTACTAGTGGAGTTAACGGAGTAATGAAAAGGTGCAGTTAATGCGTATCGCTGTTACTGAAGAAAAGACTTAAGTTAACCAATTAATTATGCTTCTTAATGAATTATAAAATTAATATAATTAGCAGAAAATTCAGATATAGTAAAGAATTATTAAAAATTTATTTTAGAAAAAATTTATTTACTTTTAAAATGTTTACAAAGCAAAATTATTTATTTAAAATAAAAATAATTTATTTCGAGTTTCAAATATATAATTTATTAGTGCAAGTTAACGCCTTCCGAAGAACTCAACAGTAAAATTCAAACCACCACTACGTTGAGATTTTAGATTAATGGTTGCATTGCGAAAGCCAGGTCCACCCTTGACCAAAGCACCATATCCACCATTTACACGATCATGATCGATTGCTCGAATACCACTTATGATATATTGGCTAACGTGATTCTAAAACAAAAAAAAAAAGAGAAAATATGATTAAAAATATTTCAAATTAATTTTAAAATTATGTATTTACCTTTGGTGGATAAATAACATCTGCACTAACTACACTCATCCAACTGGACTTCTTTATAACATTTTGACGTTGTAATACAATATCATATGGTCCGATGTATCCCCATGTGCTGTTCGTGGCATTACCAGTGCAGCATAAAGTGGCCAAAACGGATAATGAAATAAAAGTTGCAACTCCACAGAATTTCATGTTGTTCTGTTCCTTATTACCTCTCAATTGGAAAAACTTTATGATAATAACTTCAACTGGGAATGGTTGCGGCTTTTATAGCAAATTTGTAATGTTTACTTCTTCGTTATAAATAAACAATAAATATATTTATTTCAATTGGAATTGAAATAACTTTATAGATTTAGAAGTACTTTTGTGAATCACTTGCTTTGATTAGTAAATACAACAAGAAAGTTCTTATCATTTATGTGCTCTGATAGCAGCTGCTTTAATAGTTTTGTACTGAAAGGGTTTTACAGAAATACGTAGAAATTAATAAATAAAATAAATATTATTTTAACGAAAGCCTAAAATTATGTTTAATTGTTATTATTAAATAAAAAATAATAAATATTTGTATTTGTATTTTTTGTTAAAGACTGTTTGCACAGTACATACACTGACTTCACTGACATACATTGACGTTGCTTTTGAAAAAATCATTTGATTTTTGTTATAAATATCAGTGATAGCCCATTGTCCATACTCGCTGGATTTACTCTTTGCATAGAAAAAAACTTCAACGTATGATAGAATGCATTTCAGTAAAAAAATTGTTCAAGTAATTTGTTTCGATGGACTTACAGCTTAAAAATTGAAAAATTTTAAAATTAATGATCTAAATTTTTTTCTATCATATAATCACTTCTTCGATCACTTAATCTAGATGTTTTAAAATATATCAGTAAATTGAAATTTTCGTGACCGAACTTAGAACACCATGAATAAATCCATATCTGGATAGACTTCTAATATTTGTCGTGTTAGAAAACTATCTAACAACATTAGCTGTTGTGATTGACAGTAGAACTAAAATCGTAAAGAGATACTTTATTGCCATAATAATTTTACATTGTGTTCTAGATTTTTCTTTACTGCAGACAATATTATTTTATCATTAAAAGTAGTGAACTACAACAACAAAAATTCTTTTTAAGATTATTTTAATTAGTGGAATTTATGGCTGCTCATATAGCTGTTTTGAATATTGCCAAATAACCATCATCAGTGGTTTTGGAAATATTTTTTATAATTAATTATTCGTAAATATTTTTTGTTTTTTTGGAGTCTGCAAGTACCAGGTATTGTACTTGTGCCCAGCCAATTTTGAAGCTCAGAGTCAGCGTTCAGTTAGCTAATACTGATTCAAAACCAGCTATTGTGTATATCGATATTGTGTATATAGGTACGGCTCAATTTGGTTCAATTTGAGAAGAACTTCAGCCTCTCAAGCTCCTGCGCTGAGTACGTGCCTAGTTCAAATAATTATACAAGACTTTGTTAACTTTTTATGTTTTAAAATGTTTTATGGTAGTCGAACTAACGATATGTTTTTATTTCAAGTCATATTGCGATTTGTTGACTTTATATATAATTTAATGTTTTTATATTTTATGAAAGGTTTTTTATGTATAATAATTAGAATAAATGGAGAATTGGTTTTCATCGGAAAGGAGCACTACGACCACGGCTAAGCTTTATTTGGATAAGTCACTCTAATTCAAATACCATTTTAACATAACTTTTTATCATACCGACTTAAGAATTTTCAATTATTTTTATGAATTTATATTTTTTGTTAACTCTTTCAAATATATAGCCTTTGTACTTTTTTTTTTTGGAAAATATTATAAATTATAATAAATTCTACTTAGATTCTATACAGAAATAAAATTTTGAGGATTATTACTGTTAAAAATAAATTTATTCAATATTTACCAACTAAAAAAACAATTAGAAATTGTTAAAAACAATTCTTATAAATTATTATTTAAATAACTAAGGATCGGCATATACAGCCACAATACTTTTAATGCCAAAACTGCGTTGTGATGTAAATCGGATCGTAACATCCGTAGTCGTGCCTGCAGCAGGAATTGCAGTTATTAATTCTGCAGTTGCACCGTTTTTCATTTTTAAGTCCGTAATTCGTATGCCTCGTATGGTTCGAGTGTTTGCCTATAACGAATAAAATTTATTATATCGAAGGATTAGTTAAAATTTAGCGACTTACTCCTTGTGTATAAACAAAATCTTTAGTAACTACAAATCCAGGAAAGAATGGCTTGAAAACGGTTGTTGTTTGTATAAGCTCGACAGTAGAGTCCACCGTACCAAATGTGTAGTCATTTCCAGCCACAGTGTGGGAAATGAGTATTCCAGCAAAAGAAAGGATAACAAATAAAGACTTCATTCTGAATCCACTTTGTTTGTGACTACCAAAATAAAACTGCTCGTCTCGCTTCAAGCATGTAACTGATTGTAATGCTACCAAATGCATCAGTTTTTATGCAGAAAACAAAATTTCTTGTGTTCCCAAATTTGTCAATACACAAGCAAAGATAAAAATTTGGCCTAGTTTTTTTTTTTAATTCAATGCCAACGCACTGATAATACTCATACGTTGTAGAATTGTAGAATTTTGCAATATTCTATCAATATATGAAGTTGTTTTTATTTCGTAATGCTTATAGAAGTATCTATGAGGTTGTTTATCTTTTCTTTATTGCATCATTCAAAGCACTCATACTCCCTCATTGATGTGCAAGACAATGCTGTGACAAGTCAAAGGTTTCGATAATATTCTAGTGTTGTAATATAATTGGTTCATTGTTTACAGAAGTGCATATGTGAAGATGATTAAAATAAGAAATATATATTTTAATTTTAGTTTGTTTGAGCTTTTCAAGTGTACGATTTAGAGCAATATTTTGTCAAAGAATTTCAGGATTTGCATTATAATAATTTTATTCACCCTTTTCTATTCCAATTTGATTTCCAATCATGTAACTCTCAATTTGAAATAACAATATAGTAGCATATATACAATTATGTTATTTTGAACTTCCCAAAAATCAAAGGAAAATATCTCTAAACGTATACAAAGAAATTTTAACAATATTGATTTCTAACATAAGCAATCGATTTTTCACTCTACACCATTCAGATTTTGGTTGAGTATTAAGATTTATAAAGCTTTGGTTAGTTAGAAATGATTCAGATTATCATTCGGAGTATAACCGAAAATGCACCTAATCATAGTCTTTTCTGTTGGCTTTCTTTTATCCCGTTATAGGTTAGGTAGATACAATTGACTTTCTTTCAGCTAAAAAGTTTCTTTGTGCTGTAATTTGATCCCAGCGCATTTCTTATGATTGGCTAAACCCTTTAGTAACTTCGATAAATCTTCACAATTTTTGTGTGCCATTATTCGATAACAGCATTAGATCTACTAGGAAATAATATATTATGTGCGTTTATATGACAAACGAGATTATAGATGCTCAATTCTTTATTCCTA
>NC_051847.1:20172169-20176901 GCF_002237135.1 Teleopsis dalmanni | reverse complement strand
AGGTGATTAGAATAATCTTTTGTATGATACTAAAATTAAATAAATATCCAAGAAATTACAACAGACAAGACATTAAAAAGAAAAATTTAGAAAAATTTATTTATACATGTTGGCTTTCAAATGCGAGTATCCATATTATTACGTCAATAAGCTTTCAATTATAATAATTCATAATTTTTTGTATATATAGTGGAAATGTCACTGGATGAAATAAGTCAAAACATTACAAGACCTATATTAATATAACTACTGTTAATTTTTAACACATACTTAATATGTTTTGTATATATATAGATGTATATATATAAATATACTTGTAATAATGTTAACTTTAGTAAATGTTTAAATTGTGATAATGCAATTTTACACCATTTATTTCTTGAACTCGTTTCTGGAACAATACTTAGACAAAAAGTAAGTTTTCAGTTAGATGATAATATATGCAAGTCAACTATATACTTTTAAATTGTGACCTTTGTTTGACTATGTATTTTCTACCATGACGAATTAAAATTTTCTGTTATTAGTATAAAAAGCTTATCTAATTCAATAGTATATGCAATTTGAAATGCAAACTAGAACTGCAAAATAATAGCAATGCAACAATATAAAAATGTAATTACCTGTTTTCTACGGACAGTTAATATTTGAAATTCTAGAATAAGTTTTGTTTTACTAACATGAAGATTTCGTTATGTATTGTGTTACTTACATTCATCCTTGCTATACATATTGCTGAAGGCCAACAAAGAGATATTGTATATGGACAAAGAGTACCGGGAGATTTTCTTTTTGATCGTAAACGAGTATCTGCTAAAGCAAAACTTACCAGAGTTCGGGGATTTTATACATTCGTATCTGATGTAATATATTTTTACTATAAATTGGAAAAACAAATTTATAATTTAATTTTAAAACTTGTTATAGTGTTATAAAAATCAAGGAGTTATTACAGCTATTGTCGTACGGAATAAAAAATTGTTTGATTTGGGACAAACTGTTGTTCTCCCATTCTATGGCGGAGCCGGTAAAAAATATGCAATGTTATTGTTCATCAGCCAAAAGAGACAAGGATTTAAATATGTTGTTGAAGTTTATGGCAGACCATATTCACAAGAACAGCAACGACTGCAATACTATTAATTAGAATTAATTTTTTAATAATATTATTGCTATTTTGAAATTATTGTCAAACAAATTCCATTATATGTATATAATAATTAAGTAAATATTTTTATAGGTTTAGTGTCATTTACAAATGAGATGCTTAAAACAATTAATAAACAAATTAACGAGTTTTTTGTACTGAACTCTCCACAACTCTTATAGAGATTTGTGTATCTTATATATAAAAGTTATCTACTCCGTTATCTTTAGTTAGATATTTAAACTAATTCTACATACATGAAAAATGAAACATTATTAAACATAGTTTAATATCACTTGTTTTTCTTATAATTTATATAATAACAATTTTCAAAATTTTATTTTAAAAATTATATTTTCAATTCAATTAAAACTAACAAGCACTGCCGATATTTTTGAAGCTTAAACTATAGGCGATCTTAATCTTTATAATTTTATAAGTTAATTTTGTTCAGTCAAAGCCAAGGTGTCACAAAACTTTAGGTTTAAAGAAATTAAAAATTTTCCTAACTAATATTTAGCGTACAAATATATATTATCAGAGTTCTTACCTTTGGGTTAATATTACACTTTTCTTTGTATTGTTTGACTGGTTTTTTTGTTGAGGAGGTGGAATGCTTTATGCACCGTCAAACCAACCGTCATTGAAATGGTGCGACAGAATACTTAACATTAATATGTAGTATACGGGCTAAAATACCGCCTTGGCATTACTGCGAGTGGTGTCTCTTTTATGTTGCATTTCAAGCCATGCTCTTGTGATTTTCGATCTGCGTCCAGACCTCCACTTTTTTACCCCATTTGTTTGGTGACTGTACTATTTATTAGCCTAATTTGATTGTTTGACATAATCTTTCACAAAAGATTGCACCGTTGCATCGTGCGAAAGCGATACGACACTATAAATTCTTAAATACCTCTTAAATACCTTAATTAAAATTAATTAAATATTTCTATTTGTAGGTGCTTGGGTATGAAATCACCATTCATAGAGTTCACCAATGAAGTGGAATTATTAGCAAATAATAGCGTCCCGCTAAATATCACCAAAGATGAGCAAGCTCTTATGCATCAAGAAGGCTTACGTAAATTGGGCACATTTATAAAACCAGTCGATTTGCGAGATTCATCAACTGGTTTTGTAAAAGCAAATTTAACAAAAAAAGTTTATGGTGGAACAGTTGGCATTCAAATGCCACGTAGAATGCATCCCATACAAGAGGAAATGGATCAGAAACAAATTATATTACTTGATGAAGATACCGATGAAAACGGTTTGCCTGCCAGTTTAACTGATGAAGATCGTAGATTTATTGTTCCAATGGCACTAAAAAATGCATCGCCTGATCCACGTATACCTATAACAACACCAAAAACAACAACGACAACACGTGCTACTACGACCACATCCAAAAAGACCACCACATCGGTATCGCCCGATTTTGCTGCCAATATTGATGATCTAAAAAATCATATACTCTTTTTGCAAAATCTGACAAAACATGATAGTAATTTTCAATCTAAATTTGTAGTTTTTCCGAGTCTTCAAAAAGATAAATACAAACAAACTATAGGAACTACTACAGTGCGTCCACAAAGACCTATTTTTCATTATTCTGCTCCAATATTACCACCAACTCGAAAAACTGCAACAAATAAATCACCGATTGGTCAACCATTTGGTGGATACTATCACAATGAAGATGATGATAGCATGTCTATCTTTTTATCACAAGCTGGCAACAGTGATCGTGATAAAATAACAATAGTGCCACAAGTTCTACTACTAAACGATCAAACAAATGGCAAAAAACTTGATTTTGATCAATTTAGTAGTACTTCAACAACTCCACTACCGACAACTACTTCTACCACACCCAGCACTACCACACCGAGACGTCCGACTAAGAAACCCGTATGCCTACGAAATCCGGAATCGCAAAAATGTGTTCGCCAACGAAAACGAGAAGAGCTACAAAGGCAGCGAGATCGTGAACAATGGCTACGCGAACAAGCCGAGTACTTACAACCACGTTTCGAACCCTGGGTGCAGACACTAAACAATACCAAACGTTTTGCAGTTTCAATAGAGATACCAGATTCTTTTAAGAAAATGATGAACAAATCGAATGATGAACAGATGCAGCCTTTTGGTGAGATGGTGCTGCCGGTGCTTTCGCGTGCAGTAAGATCTCAACCTAAGCGTCGAAATATTGGTGGTGGCTTACAAGGACGCAATGGTGATAAATTTGCTACAAAATATGGCACCACTCATTTTGAACGAGAAGCTGTCTTAGCAAATGGAGCACGTGATTTTCTGCTCGCTAATCCAGATCAATACTCTTTGCTACAAAATGGCACAAGTCCCAGTCCTACAGTAGCGGCGTATTCTGAAGTTGTTGATTTAAATCCCGACAATTGCTATTTGGTAGATGGTATGACATATGGGCAGAAAAAGCAATGCGTTTTACATACAAGTGTTATGCCAGCAATAAGCAGAGGCGCACGCGCTGCTATACAGGTAAGTTCAGCAATACTAATTTAAGCTTAAATAAATTTATATCTGAAAGATAAAATTTCTAAATTTTATGTTATACATGATATATACAATTACAATACATGATATATATAATTTCAGGGCTCTCTACAGGATAGAGCCCTGAAATTATTTGCGAAAACTGACAGACTTACCAACGTCACATTATCAAATCAGAATGATTACAGGGTCCTAGGGGAGGTATGCAGATATAAAGTCAATTATTGCTTAGTCTGATGAAGTGATAAACAATAGTCAAGGCGTAAAGAGGGGTTTTGATGATACCTCGAGTTAATAAAGAGTAAAAGTGCTCAAGTGCACTGGCTCAAATACAAAAAGTTATTTAATTATAAGAATATTTAATTCAAAACATTTTAAAAATATCAACCATTTTTGTTGAGTAATATTTATATTTTAATATGATAGTCTATGTAGCTTTCAAATCTGTGCAGTATACATAAAATCCCTAAGGGCAAGTAACAATTTGAACAATTATACGATATTAAATTTTCGTTGTATACAATCGAGATATTTTTATTTTACATTTTTAAAAAGAAATTTTAAAAAATCGTTGAGTTTAACAAGGAAAGTATCATATACAAAATGTAACGACTCTTAAATCCTGGTGGGATTTCTGTTTTCTAAATAACTAAAAGGGGCCATAAGCAAATAAGAGAGCACATGCATGTAAGTCTGAATTATTAAGGATACAAATAAACGAGATTTTTCGCAAGTGCCCAAAGCAAGTTGCGTCCTAACATAAAAAACTGTCCATGGAAAGAAATGGTTGTAAGACTGAAACTAAAAAAGCGTTCATGGTCTAGAAAAATGGCGAAAACTTAAAAAATTAAATTATTTTTAAGTTTTATTTCATATAACGAAGAAGGAAAATATTTGCGGGTGAAAGCTAAACGAATTTAAAAAACAAAAAATATATGGTGTTTGGGAAAAAAAAACAAATGCATTAAAAAACTATATAGACATGATACAAAGGGAAATGAGAAATGTTTGAAATATAGCAAATATGTTGTATTTAAAGAAATTAATAAG